>NC_054470.1:109106765-109251765 GCF_017639515.1 Carcharodon carcharias
GTTTGGGTCTGAAATCTTTGAAAGCAAATATTTTAAGTACAGAGTTGAACATTTTTCTGTCATAGTGTTGAGGCAATGCAGAAGTGATGATTTACTAACAGAGCTTAAGTATCTGCATGATTTGTGCTTTCAGTAGCTGCTTTGGTTGATCTTGCGAGGGACAGGCGTCATTGCAGCTGTTTCCACATTTTTCCTCCCAGTTGTCATCCAATCTGAAATACCCATTCTTGGCAATTAGTTAACAATTTGTTCTTTTCTATAGAGTTTGGATGTTCAACAGAAATGACAACAAACCCTCCAGTGCCAGGTAAGATATTGTACTTAGTTTCTGTTGATACAAGTGTCTAGATTTTTAAAAACATTAGTGCGATGAAAATAAAAGATAGGAGCATTTCTATCTTGTCAAGCCTGCTGTTGTCATTCAGTACGATCATGGCTGATCTTGGGATTCAACTCCCCTTTCCTGCCTGCTACCTTTAACCCTTGGTTCCTTGAGACCTCAATCTTAAATGTATTCGATGATGGAGCATCCACAATCCTCCTGGGGTGGAGAATTCCAAAGATTCTCAACCCTTTGGGTGAAGAAACTTCTCCTCATCTCAGTCTTAAATGTCCAACCCCTTATCCTGAAATATTGTTCAAGATTCCCCAGCCAGGGTTAACAATTTCTCCTTGTCTACCCTGTCAAGCCCTTTCATAATCTTGTATGTTTTAATGAGATCACCTCTCATTCTTCTAAACTGCAAAGAATATAGACCTAGTTTACTCAACCTCTCATCATAGGGCAACCCTCTCATCCCAGGAACCAATCTAGTGAATCTTCGCTGTACCGCCTCCAATGCAAATTTTTCTTTCTTGGAAATGGAGACCAAAATTATACATGGTATTCCAGGCCTGGCCTCACTAAAACCCTGTACAATTATAGCAAGACTTCTTTATTCTTGTATTCCAATTCCCTTGCAATAAAGGCAGACATGCCATTTGCATTTCATCAACAGCTTGCATTTCCTACTACAGTGACCACGCTTAAAAAGTACTTCATTGGCTGTAAAAAAAAAACTGAGACATTCAATGTCATGTGAGGTAGAAATTCAAGTCTCTTCTTTCTCTTTCTTTTTATAAATGAGGAGATTGACAGGGTACTGCCTGGGATAAAATAGATTAAGAGGAAGTACTGGAAAGTACTTAAAATGGGTAAGTCACCTGGTCCAGATGGGATGCATACTTGGTATCTGAGGGCACAAAGGCTAAAAATTGTGGAGGTGCTGGCTGCAATCTTCCAATCCTTCTTAGAGTTAGGACTGGTGCCAGAGGACTGAAGAATTGTGAATGTTGCACCCTTGTTCAAAAAGGGGGAGACAGGTACACCTGGCATTTACAGGCCAGTCAATTTAACGTTGGTAATGGGAATACTTTTAGATACAATAATCTAGGAGAAAATTAACAGTCACTTGAATAAGCATGCACTAAGAAAGGAGAGCAAACGTGGATTTGTTGAGAGCAAATCATGTTTGACTAACCCAAGTGAGTATTTTGATGAGGTTACATAGAGGATGAACAAGGGCAGTGCAGGTGCTGTGTTGGTGTTGGATTTTCAAAAGGTGTTTGATAAAGTATTACACATTAGGCTTGTTAGCAAAATTGAGGCCCATGTTTTAAAAGGGGCAGTAGCAGCCTCTACAAAATTGGCTAACGGATGGAAACAAGAGTTTTGGTGACTGGCTATTTTACTGGAACTAGAAGGATGTATACAGTGGTGTTCCTCAGGGTTTGGTATTAGGACTGCTGCTGTTTTTGATGTACATTAATGACTTGGGGCAGGGATGGTGGGTACTGGGCATGATTTTTGAAATTTGCAGATAACAATAAGGAGGATGGTAATAAATTTCAAGAGTACATGGAGAAGCAGGTGGAATGGGCAGAAACATGGCCAACGTTGCCTCTTTTGGAGTACACGAGTGATTAATTTAAGCACACAGCCCCTTTAAATTTTTTTTTTAAACTAGGCTAACTTCTGGGCAGCTTGCATGGACACTGTTGGTTGCAGCGTAGTCATGCAGCTTACAACGAACTTTGCATTTGGCAGTTGAAATGCAATGCAGAAAAGAGTGAGGTGATTCACTGTGGGTCTGAAAAATCATGTGAAACAGTACAAGCAAAATGGCATAATTTTAAAGGGCTTACAAGAACAGAGTCTTTACGATGTTCATGCACATATCTTTGAAGGTGACATAACAGGTTAACAAAGCAGTTAAGGAAGCATATAGGACCATGGGGTTTATAAATAGAGGCATAGAATGCAAAAGCCAGGAAGTAATGCTAAACCTATATGAAACACAGTTTGGCTCCAGTCAAATATCCAATTCTGGGCACTACACTTTCACTTCAGGAAAATCATGAAAGCTTTGGAGAGTATACAGAGAAGAAATTTGCTAGAATGGTTCCAGCAATGAGGGATTACAGTTATGTGAGTAGACTGGAGAATATTTGGTTGCTCTCGTTAGACCCAGAAAGCTAAAAGGAGATTTGATAGAGGGGCTTAAAATCACGAAGGGTTTGGACAGAGTAAAGACAAACTGTTTCCAGGGTTGATAACCAAAGGGCACAGATTTAAGGTGATTGGCGAAAGAGTTAAGAAGTGAGACTAACTGCTTTTGAAAAGATCTGGCACAGACGAAGGAGGTCAAATGGCCTCCTTCTGTGCTGTATTATGCTAGGATTCTTCTCTTTCATGTAACGCCATTAAAAGTCGCAAATCACTGCACAGAGGCATAGTGATTTTTTTTTTTAGAAAAGGCACTAAACCAAAGGAGAACCTTTTTTATATTTTAATGTTCCTTCTCCCTTTTCCCTGTTTTGCGCTTCTCCCCTGTTTTGTTACTTCCACATTTGCCCATCCACCGCCACAGTATCCTACCACATTCACATTACTGTGTGGGAAAGGGCAGGTGGCTCTTGGATACTGAATCATTGGGAGATGCTCCAGAATTTTGCTGTCCTTATATTGCAGCGCCCAGCCTGGCTGTTGTGTGAAGTTTGGAAATTGTTGGCCTCGATCAGTTTCAGACAGCTGAAAAATAAACACTAACTCCCTCGTTCCTGTGCATGCTGTATGTGTGCATGTGACAGACTTTATAATGGGATGGGTGCTGAAGAAGTCATGGCAGCAGTATTTGCCAATTTTGCCTTTTGCCAGAATATGGTTGGGGAAATCAGTTTTGTGCAGTAGTGGTGTATAATGAAAGTATCAAATAACCAATTAGAGGAAAATTGCAGAGACTCAACCAGTGACAAAAAAAGAAAATGAGTTGCACAACAAACACAAGAACATTTTATAGTATAAAGATAATGCATCACAAGCCAGTGAGACATCTTGGAGTTCAGATGTTATTTATAAATCTAAAGCTTTATTAGGCAATCTTATATAACAAAACTTCAGTTTGAAATCTAGTGCAGTCTGGTGGTCTTTCAAAGTATATATAAATTGTTGAATTCCTGGCAGCATTTTAGCATTTCTGTTCTTACTCTGATTTGAAGCAGGCTGCCTGCTAAATTTCTATACCAATAAATATGGCCATTGAGAAATATAATCACTACTGGTATTTAAGCTCTTTGAAATGCCTGAAAACATGCAAAGTACTGTATACAAAAATGGTCTTTTTCACTTTTTTGGACCAGAAACTAGATGAGGATCTATTTTGCTGTGCATTGCAAAGGATTACTAGGCTTTGTGTGTGTCACCTGAGTATAGTTTCTAAATAATGTACATTATCATGTGTTATCAGAATTTCCAGTAGGTGGTGATGTTCTTGCCTCACAATTAGTGGAAAATCTCTGAAGATGTATGTAGGCTAATGAGGTTATGCTCCTGTAATGAATAATTGAACAGACTGGGCTTCAGTACAGTATTAGCATTTTATATAAGGAAATATGTAGTCAGGTTTGGAAGGCTATCTTTGTTTTGACCAGTTACAGGCATGTATGAACAATGGAGAAGCAGTTGTGTTTAAAAATCCTATTTCTTTATATTTCTGGTGGGGAAACAAAATAAACCTTATCAAAAGAACTATGTACTACACTGTATTTGTAGTAACATCAACATTGTGACAATTTTAAGCATTTAACATGAGTAACATTGAAAAAAAATTAAAGGAGTGATAGTTAACTGAAATGCTCTTAGATAGGATAATATCTAAGTCAGTCCTCATCATGGAGAGCTTTTAGTTACACTAAAGCAAAGAGATTGGGCTGAGCCTAATTTAGGGAAGGTGCTGTTAGCCTAATTCTGTTGAATTGGATTAAACATTTAAAACAATTCCCTCAGGAAGTGTGATACTAATTTTTTGAAACCTTTGTAAAGCTCTTTCATGCCTTTTATTGGAACCTTGCTCTTATTATAGCTATTACTGAAGAAGCTCTTGTTTGATAGTACCCTATGTAATAGACTGAGTGTACTCCACTGTTCTTTTTCATTAGTACCAATTCTGAGCTCTTTATATGCTGTATAATTCTGTCACTTTCTTCAATGTTATCATGCTAATGGTCACAGCTTGTTGTTCTAAACTGTTATGATCAACCTCTGCCACCTTATGATGACAATGCCCCTTTAACAATTATTCCAAGCTGGTGTTTTCATTTCCTAATTGATGCACTAACTTGATGTGGCAATAATTCAGAGATATTAATTAACAAATTGAAATGTGTAATGAATTTCCAAGCAAGAACTAATTAATTTCATCTGTATTATTAGCCCTCGACCCTTCTACCACTCAAAAGAAAAGTAAACAAAATGTACCTACACATTTTTTAAAAAAAAATTAATTGATTTTAAAAGATTCTTCCCCTCCCCTCATTCTGATTCTCTATCAAAGAGATATGATAATGGGCTAGCAGAAAGTGTTTGAGGGTCTCTTGCTTCTTGTTGTCCCTTGTGTGAAATACCTGGCCTTCAATCACAATGTTAGATAGGTGGAGGGACAGGTAGTACTGAGGAGGCGGGGAGGCTGCAGAAGGATTTGGACAGGTTAGGAGAATGGGCAAAGAAGTGGCAGATGGAATACAACGTGGGGAAGTGTGAGGTCATGCACTTTGGTAAGAAGAATAGAGGCACAGACTATTTTCTAAATGGGGAGAGAATTCAGAAATCTGGAGTACAAAGGGACTTGGGAGTCCTAGTCCAGGATTCTCTTAAGGTTAACTTGCAGGTTGAGTCGGTAGTTAGGAAGGCAAATGCAATGTTGGCATTTATTTTGAGAGGACTAGAATATAAAAACAGGGATGTGCTGCTGAGACTCTATAAGGCTCTGGTCAGACCACATTTAGAATATTGTGAGCAATTTTGGGCCCCGTATCTCAGGAAGGATGTGCTGGCCCTGGAGAGGGCCCAGAGGAGGTTCACGAGAATGATCCCAGGAATGAAAGGCTTAACATATGAGGAACAGTTGAGGACTCTGGGTCTATACGCAATGGAGTTTAGAAGGATGAGGGGGGGATCTGATTGAAACTTATAGAATACTGAAAGGCCTGGATAGAGTGGACATGGGGAAGATGTTTCCATTAGTAAGAGAGACTGGGACCTGAGGGCACAGCCTCAGAGTAAAGGGAAGACCTTTTAGAACAGAGATGAAGAGAGACTTCTTTAGCCAGAGAGTGGTGAATCTATGGAATTCATTGCCACAGATGGCTGTGAAGACCAGGTCATTGACTGTATTTAAGACCGAGATAGATAGGCTCTTGATTGGTAAGAGGATCAAAGGTTACGGGGAGAAGGCGGGAGAATGGGGTTGAGAAACTTATCAACCATGATTGAATGGCAGAGCAGACTCTATGGGTCGAATGGCCTAATTTCTGTTCCTATGTCTTATGGTCAGGGCCCAGAAGGAGGCCATTTGGCCTGTGCGTCTGTACCAACTCTCTGAATGAGCAATTCACCAAGTCCCATTCCCCCGCTTTCTCCCTGTAACCCTGCACATTCTTCATTTTCAGATAATGTAATACCCTCTTGAATGCCTTGATTGGCCTGCCTCCATTGCACACTCAGGACAGTGCATCCCAGATCTTAACCACTCACTGTGTGAAAAAGTTTTCCCTCATGTCGCCATTGCTTCTTTTTCCAATTACCTTAAATCTGTGCCCCCTCATTCTTGATCCTTCTACCAATGGGAAGTTCCTCCCTATCTACTCTGTCCAGACCTCTCATGATTTTGAATATGATAAACTCTCTCAAAACCAACAGCCTCAGGATCCAGACCATTCCGGATTTTGCTGGATTTCAGGTCAGTTGCTTTGGGCAGTGGGGTGGGGTCAAGGATTGCCTGGAGCGCAGGAATAGGCTGTGCAAGTGGAGAAGCAGATAACAAGTCCAGTGCCATTTAGCACCTCACTGAATTGTTCAGGTAAGTTAATTTTAATTGAGTAAAGCAAAAAATAGTATGGCACAATCTAAAAATGTCTGGTTTTTGGACAACTTTTTTTTTGTCAGCTGGTTTTGAGTGTATACATGTATCTCTATCAAATCTCCTCTTAACCTTGTCTTCTCCAAGGAAAACATTCTTCATTCTATCTACATAACTGAACTGGAAGAGAGGTAATCTGATCCATGGGCTTGATTAGAAATTGGCCATCTAGGCAGAGATGATTATGAAGCAACTTCCCGCTATTCCATGACAGTGCTTTGCAATTTTTTTGCCCCTGAAGGAGATTCCTGTCACAGGTTTGCAATGATTCCCTTAGCTTGATTTTTTTTCAACTGTAATATTGTAGAGGTTACCTCCATGACACTAACTACACATCCTGTGCACTGTGAAAGCGGCATAAGGAATCTCTTTTAGTAAGTGGTCCTCCAAATCCAGCTTGAGGGAGGATGGTGTGGGACTTGTGGACACGACACAGGTGGTTGGTAAGTGGTCATATAATCTGCATTTGGCCCCCACAGTGTATAGGAGGCTACGCTACACATTATACTATATTGGAGAGAGAATGAACTAAATTGCGAATGTTTGGCAGCCTGACTGCTGGTGTGCGGAGATAAATGAACAGCTGTTACATCTTTGCACAAAGTCAGCTATAATTTGAGGTAGCACAAAAGTGATTCATGAGAAATTTTCCAGTCTGGAAGGGGAATAGGACATGGGAAGTTTGGAATAGGACATGGGAAGTTTGTATGAACAAAAAGCTAGTGGGTTGGAAGGTAAGGACAAGGGAGACAGTATAGTTCTGAGATGAGGGGTGAGAGCAGAGGCATTGGGAATGGAGTGGACCCAGCCAGGGTTCTGTTGACAACAGTTGAGCAGAATCCTTAGATGAGAGAAAAAGGGCATGTCAGACATGGAATGAGAAAGGTAATGGCCAGAGCAAATATTATAGCGAAAGACTTGAATCTTTGCAGCAGATTAGTGGGAACAAGCATAATACGTGGAAGTGATTTGGCTTCTGATGGGTGTTTGTGGCAAGCTCATTCCAAAAGATGGTGAGGAGTCCACAGAGAAAAGGAAAGGCTCAGTGAAATTTAACTTATTAGATTTTATAGAGGATTGAAATTGGAAGAATAGTTAATGATTTTCTTAATGAGATAGAGAGGCAGTAATGCCAACATAATTCTGCGTGGTTGAGAAAGAGGACAGTGTGAGGCTCTGAATAGGACTGGAACTAAGAGTGCTCCAGATATCCTGCGAAAGAATTGCATAACTGGGTTTCATGGTTCGTTGGGAGTCGGGGGGGGGAGGCGGTTTGGTTCCTTAACGATTTTCATTCGATGGATGAGTGCAGTTAAGAGAGGTCAGTCAAGGTGAGAACTGGTTCTGCCAGGTACTGAAGGCTGTGGGTGGTTGGAAATGATTGAGCCACTGTTTAAGGAAGAGCCAGCAGAGAGCCTTTCTGTTGAACGACAAAGCAATATAGAGGCTGTATGCCCACAGTGAAAAGGGAGCAATTGGAGACTTGAAAATCTGAAATTGGAAAAGTGGCAGAGGGCATCAGAAGAATCATGAATGCAAGTGAATGAAGACTTAATGACTGAATAAGGAAAGAAAGAATAGAGTTTGGGTGAAAGGGAATTTGTTTGGGCTCATTGCCCAGGAAAATAGTCAGATGGTTGACCCTCTGACTTAGCCAGGCAGAGGCCCATCTGCCTTACAGCTCTTTGAATGTTAGTTGTTCTGTCAAACATTTCTAGACGTTATAGATACAAGTGTACTCTGGAAACTCTAGCTAATATCTTGTTGAATGATACACCTGAGAACTTGTGTGAATTTTAGGCTCTGACTTCTGAAACAGACACAGACCTGTGATGGAAAGCATTGTTACAGATGTTTAAATGATTAGAGATGTATAGTTATGTTTAATCATTTCGTTGTAACTTTTGGTAATTTTTTAACATTTTATTTTGTCACACTGTTATGTTAAAACTTATTTTCAGTAGATTAGATTAAATGGGAAAAAAAGACTTGGGTTAATAAAACACTTTGGTGACCACTAAACATCCAAAGCTGTAATGAGGGACCAAAATGCCCACTAAAAGGGTAATCACTGATAAACATGATTGGGTTAATAGTTGCCCCTGAATCCCCTGAGATTGGTGAGAATATGGAAATCACTGCCATGTGGAGTGATTGAGGTGAATAGCCTAGATGCTATGTTTAAAAATATATATTTCCCCCAATTTCCTTTTTAATTGGGAGATTTTGCTGATCATTTGTGCTTGGTTTGTTTTCGTATGTTTCTGCTAGTTCCTCCTTGGTTGTTTATCTACCCACTTTCCTCACGTTTGACTTCTACATTTCCTAAGAATTAAGCAAAATTTATTTTTTTTTTAAATAAAGAAATAACATGTGAATCAGCTGCAAGAAATTTGCAAATATGAAGGTATGGCACTTGGCATGTGATCTGATAGACAGTTGCATGGTGAATGCAAAAGATTCCTGTATAGATCTAATCACCCATGCCCATGCATGTTGTCTCTTTTGTAGCAGTGATATTCGGCAGTAAGATACTGGATGGATATCCTGCCACTCTATATAGCACCATCAGTTATTGTAGCCATGGTTTCAAAGGTATTTACATTTTTAGCTTATTAGTATTCTGAAACCATTCAGCACATCAATCAAAAAAGTGTCCTTTCTACTTTGGTTTTGTTCCCGTTTTCCATTGGGATCAAAGGAACTTTATGTATAAAATTAGGCATTGTGGCTAAATACCTATCCCCATGCTCCATTTTTTTTTTGTGATATGCTTGCTAAGAAATGAAGCCCAGCTTTTGAGAAATCTGCTTACAAATAAAAAAAAACTGACTGAAATACTATATTAAATGGTATTTTGAAAGTGCTAGTAATTTATTTTCTGACTGCATCTGAGATGAACAGAAAATTGCCTGGCTATGAATGACAGTTTAGTTGTCCAGAGCAATCAGCATCCTGTGTAAATTCAAATAGGACTGCCTAATAACAACTGAGGGCAAACGTAGAAAACCAGCATAGTGGAAGAACTGAAATGAAGAATGAATTATGCAGTGAGAGGAATAAATCTATAAATCAAAGTACAATCTTTGCAGGACGCTATTTGCTATTTCTGTAATTTCAGTACAAATTTTTTTACCCCATTTCTGGATGTGTTTTTGGTTTTACCAGCCACTGTCTCAGGAACAAATTGCAATGACGCCAACACACCCAGATTAAGCAGGACTGTGCTTTTTTTTCTTCTGTTTGGTTAAATAGTGATTTATTACATTTCAAAATCTTAGGCGCAGTGCTTATGGATATGGAGGCACCGTATGAAAATTAGAAGATGATGAACATAGGGAGCTAGTTAATGAAAGACTATTGTAAGTGACTTCAGAAGGACAGAGATTAACTCTGCAGATAGATTTCAAATAAAATTTAAAGAGGTGAGGTGATACTTTTTTGGGTCTATGAATAAGGTGATGACATAAATACTAAATAATGATACTTATCAAAAGGGCTTTCAGAGCTGGCACAGGCAAATTGTGTATGTTCTAAATTACTTGCTTGCTTTTACACATTTATTTTAACAATGTTTGAAGGTCGCCTGTAGTTTTTAGATTATTGTAGAAATGTTTGCCCATCACAATTGTACATTTTGACTTGTCAAATAAAGGCTGCCTTTAATCCCTTGTACCTGTCAAGGCAGAGGCTGAATGATGGGGAAAACTTGTTAATTTGCTGAATTCATGTACACTTCTTACACTACTGGAGTATTTTCAATATGATACTTTTGTAGTTGGTTAAACAACAACATGTATTTATATAGCACCTTTTTAATGTAATGAAACTTCTAAGGGGAGTTCACAGAATGGCTATAAAGTGAAATTTGACACAGAAACACAAGGCATTATTAGAGAAGATGGCCAAAAACTTTGTTAGTTTTTTAAGGAGCGTCTTAAAGGAGGAAAAGGTGATGGAGAGGTTTAGGGAGGGAATTCCGGAGCTTAGGGCCTAGCAGCTGAAGGCACAGCCACCAATCGTGGAGCAATTAGAATTGGGGATGTTGAAGGGGACAGACTTAGATAAGTGTCTCCAAAGGTTGTGTGGCTGGATGAGATTACAGAGATGGAGGGGTGAGGCCACGGAGGGATTTGAAAATAAGGATAAGTGTCGCATGGTTCCGAGTTCAAATCCCACTCCAGGACTTGAGCACGAAAATTAAGTCTGGCACTCCATTGCAGAACTGAAGAAGTGCTGCACTGTCAGAGATGCCAGATGAGACGTTAAACCGAGGTCCTGCATTATTCCTCGGGGACATAAAAGATCCGATGGTATTTTATATAAGAGCAAGGCAGTTATCCCTGATGTCCTCACAATATTTATTCCTCAGTCAACATCACAAACACAGATTACCTGGTCATTATCACGTTGCCATTTGAGAGTTTGTTTTGCACAAATTAGATGCCCTGTTTCCCGCATTACACCAGTAGTGACACATCAAAAGTACTCCATTGGCTGTAAAGTGCTTTGACGCATTCGGTGATTGTGATAAGTGCTATATAAAGGCAAGTCGTTTTTATAGTTTGTCACTGCATTTTTAACAAAATTCAGTGCTACAAGGCATTGCCACCCTGTCAGTGAAATTCTTCTTCAAATCATAGAATGATTACAGCACAGAAAGAAGCCATTCAGCCCATTGTGTCTGTGCCAGCAACCTGCAAGAGCCATTCAGTGAGCTCCATTCACTCCCCTTTCCCCTTAGCTCTGCAAATTTTTTCTCCTCCGTAATCATCCAATTCCCTTTTGAAATCTTAATTTGCTTCCACCACAGTCTAAGGCAGTGCATTCCAAATCCTAACCACTCTGCATTTTTAAAAAGAGGTTTTTCTTTTGTTACTTTTGGTTCTTTTGCCGTTTGCCTTAAATCAGTGTCCTTTGGTTCTTGACCCTTCCGCCAATGGGAACAGTTTCACCCTATCTATTCTGTTCAGAGCTTCATGATTTTGAACATCTCTAGCAAATATCCTGTCAAGGAGAACAGCTCCGGTTTCTCCAGTCTGTCCACCTCATCCCTGGGACCAGTTTCGTCAATCTCTTCTGCACCCTCTTTAATGCTTTTCCATCCTTCCTAAAGCGTGGTGCCCAGCATTGTGACTGAACCAGTGTTCTATAAATGTTCACCATGACTTCATTGCTTTTCAACTCTATGCCCCTATTTATAAAGCCCAGGATCCCATATGCTTTATTAACCACTTTCTTAACCTGCCCTGCCACCTTCAATTATTTTCACATATAGACATCCAGGTCCCTCTGCTCTGCACTCCCTTTAAAATTGTATCCTTTAGTTAATACCATATTAACTTTCCTTGTTCTTCTTACCAAAATGAATCACTTCACACATCTTGTATTATTTTTCTTCTGCCACATGTCTGCTCATTCAACCAGCCTGTCTGTCTTGAAGTCTATCACTAAACCTCCTCACAGTTCAGATTTTGAAATTATGCTCTGCACATCTAAATCATTAATATAGATCAAGAAAAGCAGTGGTCCTAGTACTGACCACTTGGTATTCCTGCTATATACCAACATCCAGTCATGCCTTTGTTTAGATTTTGCATTGTTATGAAGCTATTAATGTATATAATATTCTGGAAAAATATTTTTCTTTGAAAATAGAGGTTTAGTCTGCAGGTGCGTCTTAATTGGCTTAAAGTCGGTTGGTCTGGGTGCTTTGATATGTACTAGTTTTGATATGTAAGAGGGATGGCGTGTATTTGCATTTTTTGAATAGAGCATTCAAGAAGTGGGGTGAAAACTTGATGCCTATCTAGCAGCTACCAAGCAATATGTTTATATCATTAATAAAATTGGTACTATGCAAGGGGTTTCATTGTTAAAAGGTGAAGTTCAAAGAGGCTGGTGAGACAATGAGAATTTGAATTCAATCAGTGGTAGTAGCTATAACTTTGGCAGTTTTCAGGTGTGCAGGGAGAAGCAATGAATGATCAAAAAGCAGCTGCAAGCCTCCAACTCTCTCCATAGGAACCAAAGTGAAAGAACCTCATTTTGAACTCATAAGGTGAAAATGCTTTGCCTGGTGTTTGGTAAAGTCTGTGGGTTGCTGTTGCCTTAATGGAGATTAGTTTGGGGATTTGTTAAAAGTTATGATAATTTGAAGCCATGTCTGTATATATTTTAAACAAAAACAAAAATACCTGGAAAAACTCAGCAGGTCTGGCAGCATCTGCGGATAGGAGCACAGTTAATGTTTCGAGTCCAATTAACCCTTCAACAGAACTAAGTAAAAATAGAAGAGAATATAAGCTGGTTTAAGGGGGGGTGGGACAAGAAGAGCTGGATAGAGGGCCAGTGATAGGTTGAGATAACCAAAAGATGTCACAGACAAAAGGACAAAGAGGTGTTGAAGGTGGTGATATTATCTAAAGGAATGTGCTAATTAAGGGTAGAAAGCAGGACGAGCTAGGTTCAGATAGTAAAAACAAAAAAACTGCAGATGCTGGAAATCCAAAACAAAAATAGAATTACCTGGAAAAACTCAGCAGGTCTGGCAGCATCGGTGGAGAAGAAAAGAGTTGACGTTTCGAGTCCTAATGATCCTTCAACAGAACTATGTTCAGATAGCCCTAGTGGGGGTAGGGTGGGGGGAAGGGATCGAAATAGGCTAAAATGTAGAGGTAAAACAATGGATGGAAATACACTTAAAAATAATGGAAGTAGGTAGGAAAAGACCTTGCTCATCCTGCTTTCTACCCTTAATTAGCACATTCCTTTAGATAATATCACCACCTTCAACACCTCTTTGTCCTTTTGTCTGTGACATCTTTTCGTTATCTTGACCTATCACTGGCCCTCTATCCAGCTCTTCTTGTCTCAGCCCCCCAAACCAGCTTATATTTCACCTCTCTTCTATTATTACTTAGTTCTGTTGAAAGGTTATTTGGACTCGAAACTTTAACTGTGCTCCTATCCGCAGATGCTGCCAGACCTGCTGAGTTTTTCCAGGTATTTTTGTTTTTGTTTTGGATTTCCAGCATCCACAGTTTTTTGCTTTTATCTTTGTATATATTTTAACCTGTAAATTAACAAAATGTTTTAATTAGCTTAATGTAAAGTCTTGAACTGGTGGTCCGATTCCTGAATTTAGATTCTCATTTCAAAGATAACACTTAAAATTATAGCTTATGTTTAAAGTTTCCCTCTGGGATTTTTAAATAACTCCACTTTACCAACTGCACTGGTCATAACAGCATTATGCTCCATTATTGTTTTGTTTTTATCTCATTCACCTTCAATATCTTAAGGTTGTGAGTCAGAAAGGCAGGTGTTACTAATGGTTACTAACTGAGCTTATGGATGCTGGTCAATAAGGGCAAAAGTGCACTTCAGATGATCGCTTAGCTGAAGATAGCATTAATCTGAAAAGACCAAAGATTTTTAAGATTGATTTCAGTTCTGTACTGCACCAACTTATCTTAATTAGGATGGCAATATGGGTGCTACAGTTGGAAACAGGGGAAAAACCATTAGCTGTCTAATTTATCAAAATTGTATTTTACATTGCACGTAAATGCCACAGTCATATTTGCAATTGTCATCCAGATTGCTGTAAAAGAGGCCTTAGCATCTGGAACATTTTCATTGACCACTGCTTCTTTCATTAGCATAGGAGCTATTTGTTATTTCTTATACTCATCAAATAGATGCTCATTGTATAATTGCCCTTTAGTTACACTGTGGTGATATATGTTATACTGCAAATTGATTTTCTATTCAGTAATTAACTTTACATTTTGTTGCAATTCTGAGTTGGCAAGGAGAAATGTCTAGCTGGATATGAAAGATGAACACAATTTTGTAACAAGATAGATTATAATTTTTAAATACATCCGCTCAAACACATTTGATCATCATCCGCTGTTACTTTCCTGTGTTCTCTTTATGATTGCAGTAAAATGGAGATAGATGGATTCAGCAATTAATGTTTTAAATGACTTCCCATCGTGGGCACAGTGTGCCTTGATCATAATTGAGTGGTAGAAATGGGGCCTCCTTTTCACATCCCTCTGCCCCCACCCCCTTCCAGGATCAGTGCCCAATCTTGGTCAGGTGCTAAGCAGAGGTCAACTCCTCAAAGGAAGGGAAGTAGGAGGACAATTAGAGACTTGAATAATGCTGTGTATGCAAAAGTTGTTACAGTTACAGCATGTGGTGAGGTCAACTCTAAGAAACTAAATCTCCAAAATTAAAAAAAAAAATCCAATCCATGTGAAAGTGGCGAGAGGGTTTTGAGTTGTCTAGGACCCAACTCTGCTGTTTGCTCCCTAAACATCTCTTTTTCATTTTCCCCTTTTCTAAAACTTGCCTCTTTGATCAAGCTTTTGATACCCTGCTGTTATCTCCTTTGGCTTTGTATCTATTTTTGTTTGATTATACCTGTGAAATGCCTTAGGATGATTTTTTACATTTGAAGACACTATGTAAATGTTTCCTTTGCAGAATGTCATGGCAGGTAGCTGTGGGCTTATTTAACTGGGCTTCAAGTCTGGGACATTAGCAGAGAATCTAAATTTGGAGGTCCATCAGTATAATCAAATAATCTTGTTAAAGTACTTGTGTGACTTTAGATGTCATGAGCATATTTGATTGAGGCAACATGTTGTTTCTATTCCAATCTTTTCTTTGCTAACGCTCTGAGTCCAATAATGTACTTCGTATTTCCAGCAAACTCCTAAGTTGCAGAATCCTAGTACTGTTTTAGATTCGCGAGGGCAAAATGACCTTGAAATAAACACAGGAATGCATGTTTGCAGTTTATCCCTCACCATTGAAACTTTATCATCCATGTGGCAAACATTGCTGGAGGATAGAAAATCTTCCACAATTGCTACATAAAATTGCTCCTTTGTTGTCCTTTGTGATTGTCCCATTTAGGACTCATGTGATTGCTTAATATTCAGAAAGTAGATGGATTTAGAAACATTTTTAGTCCATATTATTAATGTTCTTCTTTAGTTTATATGTATAGATAAAGCACCTGAAATTTAAGGCATCTTCTAATTTCATTATGCACTTAATGAGTTTCAGACTTGATGGTTTGTTACATCCTTTTAAAAACTAAAAGCATAATCTCCAGTTTTTGCTAAATAAAAGCAAATAAAAATCACTAAAAGCCAGAGGGTATAGTTTGGATGTGGAAAGATAATTCTAAAGCTGCAGAGTTAGAGTTTTGACAGTGTTTAGATTCATAGAATCACTGTTTTGCACTACCTATCAATTACTCCGCCAGAACCTGCTCATAACTTACATTTACAAACAATGCATCAGTATTTCATTAGCTGTAAAGTACTTTTAGACACCATGAAAGGCTCTACGTAAGTACACAACTTTTTTATATTTATACACATGCTGGGTGTTAATACTAAATATTGGTGATGCATTCCTTAAGGAATCATTAATTTGGATGTTTAAAAATTGTTCTAAAAAAAAGAAAGATTTCAAGCTGAGTAGGTGTCTAGCTAGGCAGACTGTACCTGTTACCTTTCTAGTGACCTAGTGACTGACCCTCTGCCCATGGGTCTGCTGTATTTGTTGCTCAACTGATCTAGCAGCAGGCAGATACAACTGGAATCCAACTGTCGTAAAATAAATAAGCTGGATTTAAATAAGATACCTATCTAAATAAAGTATTTATTAACAAGTTTGGAGTATTTTATTCCTGAGACCAATTTATGGATAAACATTCAGAAAAAAAATCCAGTAAATAAATGTGAAGTAATTAGGATCACTATTTAAGCCATACCATAGACAGACCAAGACATTGATTATACTGGTTTTTGGTAATTATGTGAGCAGTTCAGTCAAATACAATAGGTTTGCTCTGTAGCTATGGTATTAGTTTAAATGACTGTCTCAACAGACATTTGCTCATGACCATATTTCACATGGCACTTTCTTATTAAGCTGCCCAGATCATCTGTGGAAGTGAAGTGAGGAATAATGACTGCAGAGGGACTACCTTTCAATGTTGTTTATGTGGGACTCTTAGTAGATTACCTGATATCCATTGGCTTCTTCTTGGACAATCCCAGTTAATGGTTACCTGAATGGAGCTGGAGAAAAGAGGAGAATGTTATAAATATTCTTCCCCCCCCTCCCCCCCCCCCACCCCCGCCCCAATCTCCATGGTTAAGATGGTGCATAACAGAACAAATAAAACAGGTCATATGTTCAGTCCAGTAACTATGCTGCAGCGGACGATTTCACGCAGCATGGTTATTAGAGTGCTGCAAGCAACCTCTGTACCTTAGTTAGGGAAAGGAAAAACCACTTGGGATTTCATTGCTTGATTGCCATCCAACAATCCCAGGTGGAAGTGTACATCTGTAGATTTTGCATGGTGGTGGAATCTGCCTTTGTTGTGATAACCTGCATGATCAAATAACCTGCTGACATTCACCATATAGCCTCACATATCAATAATGGCCATTTGCACATGATACTGGAGGATAACTGGCACCCATGGAATTAGCCATTCAAGGATAAGGACAAAAATACCTGGGGAAAGTGCATAATTCCTGTACATCTGATGTGATGCAGCCTTTTTCAATTTTGAGCTAACCTATGAAGCAAGCGAGTATTGTAATTCCCTACTTGGAGTGTTTCAAAAGTTCAGAAAATCCATAAATGGTAGCCAGATGTTTCCCAGAGGTAGAGATAAAAGGGAATCAATGGCTAAATTGCCTGAAGACTTTACTAATAACTGGTTATAGTATTCGCAAGTACTTTGAGCAGACTTTTGCCTGGGTATAATAGTGAAGCCAAAGCATCTAAAGAAGAAACGTTGCCCTAGTGTTGGGAAGTTTTCAGGCTGACATGATCTTTTGAGTGGTTGCCTTGAAAATATCCTGCCTGTGGGTAAGCATGTATTGCTACTCACTTTCTGTGGCAGTTGCAGAAACATTTACAGTTCTTCTATATTTTTATTTTTTCACCTCTCCTGGTTTTTTTTCCCCTGTTCCCAAACAGACAATTTGTCCATGGGGGGACATTGCAAAGCTTCTTGATCCTGACCTTATCTGATGTCCACACATGCAAACGGTTGTACAGGGATTAATGGATACTGATCATGAGTGGGAATCTTGGCAGATACCCCTCCCTCAGGCTAAGGCACTGAGGCAAATTGTAGCACCCTTATTTTCAATTCTAAATGAGATCAACTAACTTATGCTAAGTATGGGATCAAATTTGGGCCTTTCCTGATCTGTGGGTTTAGCTATTTCCTCTTCATAACCTGGAGCGTTGGGATAGTGCTATCATATTAAGTGATTATTGATTTTTGTTCTTATAGCTTCTTGCTTCAGCTGCAGTACCTGCTCAGGTATTAGGGTTAGTTTTGTATTTCTGTCTTCTCAGAATAGCCCTTGTGTATGAATAATGGAAATCTTTTGAAATCCTTTACTGATCCAGCCAAATATAAAAATAAAGCAGTGAATTTTTTAACATCTTAAAAGCTTCTTCTGACTCTCTTATGTAAGTGAATTAATGGAAGATAAGCAATATATTGAGCATTACCCTTGAAAGCTTTAATGACTCTGAAGGGTCTATTTGAAAAGATATGGAGTCTCTGGAGCCTGGCTTACTGCAGCCAGTACTGCACAGTTTAATTATATTTCTTTTAAAGAATGAAATGTATTCAACCTCTTTAAAATGACTCCCACATATTCTCCAACTTCCACAACATCGCATATTATTTTTTGTAATATACAATAATGTCATTTTATTTTAAGAATAAAGAAAATCTGGAACAGAGAAACCCTTTCAAAAGGTTTGTGCATTTCATTCTCATCCATAAGCAATCAAGGTCTGCCCTGATAGCAAACTAATTATTTTTTCCTAAGTGAATTATGATTTAACTGAAATTGCAAGGAAACATTTTGGGAAGGAAAAATAAAATCGCAAAATGAATGTGCAGAAAAACTCAAACACTTTTGGTGGATCCGGGCTCTACTTTTATTTGCTTTGTTTTTCAAGAATCAAGGAGCAGTGGGTAACTGAGGAATGAATTTGCTTCTTGTAAATTTGAAGCGTCTACTTTTTATTTGTTCTTTCTGTCCCCATCCTTTCTTCCTGTGCCCCATTTGTGACTGGTTGTGACAGGACTGCAGAGCTGTGATCTGATCTATTGGTTGGGGTTAGCTTTGCTCTGTCAGTAGCATGCTGCTTCTGCTATTTAGCATGTCTTCACCAAATTGGCACCTCGTTTTTAGTTGTGTCTCTTACTGCTTCTGGGCTGCTCTTTCTACACTCATTGACCCAGGGTTGGTCCACTGGTTTGATGGTAATGTTAGTGAAGGATGTGCCAGGCCATGAGGTTACAGATTGTGCTGGAATGCAATTCTTCTGCTGATGGCCCACAGCGCCTCATAGATCCCCATTTTTGAGCTGCTAGATCTGATCTGAATCTATCCCACAGCTGTGGTGTCACTTAACACGATGGAGGGTAAGGAGGGTACTTGTCTTCAGTGTCATATCCAATTTACTATTTTTTTATATTTTGTGCTCAAATTTCATGATTTTTTTTTTAAGACTTTCAGAACAAAAACCGTGCTGCTATCCTGGCAGAGCTCAAACAGGAGAAGAAAAAGTTAATAATGCAGAATCAGTCATCAATGAACAATCCTGGAGCCAGGTATCGTATACCAAACATTTCTTACGAGTTTGTTTGCATGACTGTGGAAGGGAGTGGAAAATGTGTAGTGTATTTCAAAGTGAGCTGAAGGCTGAATTTGATACAACTGAGAAGTGATGGCTAGCTCACTTTGCAACTCTTTCTCAATAATAACATCAAGAATGCTCATGTTATTTCAGAAATTTTCAACTTCTCAGTCTCTAATTACATTAGTAAACATTCTCTAAGGTTTAAAAAGATATACAGATCTATTTGGGGGGAGATTCAAGAAGCAAAGCTAGTGTCTCTGGGGAATCTGCCTGCCTTTCAATATTAAAATGATTTATTTTTACATCGTGGGTGTCTTTTCAATCCAGACATTTAGTGGTACAGTGCTTTAGATCCCATATCACTCATCCATAAAATGCACGTTAATAATGTAATCTCAATGTTTAATCCCTTGTGAAATTGCTTGCAAGTTGCCTTGCAAACTCCCTGACTGTGAAATTCTAGCATTTTGGTATTTTAGTTCACCTTTAACAGACAGCAATTATATATAGACTGTATAAAGGCACATTTGGATAACTGAAAGATTTGGGTGCATGAGTTTTTTTTGCATTGCTTCCTCACAGTATTCCTTTATCAAGACCTGCTTTTGCTAAAGATTTTCGAGACCATGCTGAGCAACAGCACATAGCAGCACAACAGAAAGCGGCCTTGCAGGTAGTTCTTAACACAGGTTTTCTCTTCTGTGCTCATGATTTGGGAATTATATTCTCTTGTTAGTCACAGGTTGTGAATTTGCTTATGCAAATTCAAAGGCATGAATGTACTAGTACATCCATGCCACTGTACTGTCTCCCTATATTAAGCTTCTCACGTATATATGTGGTTAAGATGCATGTATGTCACAAACCAATTTTTTAAATGCTGTGGAACTTTGAAATTATAAAACAAAAAATCAAATCAAACTAGTGTAAAATGAATTAGATCAAACTAGTGTAAAATTAAATTATGATTTTTTTTTGAAGTTGTTTAAAAACTATTCATACAATTAAACAAGACACATTTGCTGTAGTAAAAAAATGTTGGTATGTCATGGGTTGTTTTGCCTGGGGAAGTTAGAGAAATTATAGGACCTGAGATCCCAACAGAAGAGATGTTCAAAGATTAGCTACACCCAGGGTTTTATCAGTAGTTAGCTTTTATGTGTGTAGAGACAAAGAAATTCTTTGTTTTTTTTTAGCTTGTAAGGAAGGCAGATCTTGCAACATTCAGAATTAAGTGAAAATAATACTAATTAAAAAATAGAAAGGATATTGATCAAAGATTAAGAAGTTAACATGACTGTCCTACATCAGAAACAGGCTGATCTTCCCTTCACCACCACCACTGGGTGGCATTCTGCAGGGATCATTCCCTCCAGGGCACCCTGGTCCACTCCTCCATCACCCCCTACACCTCAACCCCCTCCCACGGCACCTTCCCATGCAACCGTAGAAGGTGCAACACCTGTCCCTTCTCTCTCTCTCTCTCTCTCTCTCTCTCTCTCTCTCTCTTCCCCCCCCCCTCTCACCATCCAAGGGCCCAAACACTCCTTTCAAGTGAAGCAGCATTTCACTTGCACTTCCCTCAATTTAGTCTACTGCATTCGCTGCTCCCAATACGGTTTCCTCTACATTGGAGAGACCAAACGCAGACTGGGTGACCACTTTGCTGAACACCTTCAGTCTGTCCACAAGCATGACCCAGACCTCCCTGTCGCTTGCCATTTCAACACACCATCCTGCTCTCATGCCCACATGTCCATCCTTGGCCTATTGCAATGTTCCAGTGAAGCTCAACGCAAACTGGAGGAACAGCACCTCATCTTCTGACTAGGCACTTTACAGCCTTCCGGACTGAATATTGAGTTCAACAGCTTTAGATCATGAACTCTCTCCTCCATCCCCACCCCCTTTCCGATCCCCCTTTTTCCAATAATTTATATATATTTTCCTTTTCCCACCTATTTCCATTATCTTTAAATGTATTTCCATCCATTGTTTTATCTCTACCTTTTAGTCTATTTCAATTCCCACCCCCACTAGGGCTCTCCGTACCTTGCTCGTCCTGCTTTCTACCCTTGATGTCACCATTAGCACATTTCTTAGCTAATATCACCACCGTCAACACCTTTGTTGATCTATGACATCTTTTGGCAATCTCCACCTATCACTGGCCCTCTATCCAGCTCTACCTGTCCCACCTCCACCACCACCGCCCCCCCCCCCCCCCAACCCCCCCAAACCAGCTTATATTTCACCTCTTTTCTATTTTTCCTTAGTTGAAGAGTCATACGGACTCAACGTTAACTGCATTCCTCTCCACAGATGCTGTCAAACCTGCTGAGTTTTTCCAGGTATTTTTGTTTTTGTTTTGGATTTCCAGCATCCGCAGTTTTTTGCTTTTATCAGAAAGAGGCTTGCAGTGCTATGAATGCAATACTGACTAATATAACCACATTCAGCAGAATACACACAATGCCAATAATCTGTCTACCTCCAGTTATGGCACCCATGTCAGGGACGTGGTGTGTAATATGTTAGAGATCACTGTGCTTGCACATTTTCCTCTGTGCCGCTCTGTTGCCAGTGGGTGACATTGCATAGGAAGGAAGAATAGAAACATAGAAAATAGGAGCAGGAGTAGGCCATTCAGTCCTTTGAGCGTGCTCCACCATTGAATGTGACCATGGCCGATCCTCTGTCTCAATGCCATACTCCCACTCTCTCTCCCTACCCCTTGACTCCTTAAGTGTTTAGAAATCTATCTATTTCATTCTTAAATATATTCAGTGATTTGCCCTCCACAGCCTCCAGTGCTAAAGAATTTGATAGGTTCAACACCAACTTGAGTGAATAAGTTTCTCCTTATCTCTGCTCTAAATGTCCTACCCTGTATCCTGAGACTATGACCCCTTGTTCTAGATGACCCCCCCCCCCCCCCCCCCCCCCCCCCAGCCCCCCACCACCAAGCCAGGGGGAACATCTTCCCTGCATCCAGTTTGTCCAGCCCTGTTAGAATTTTATACATTTCAATATGATCCCCTCTGATTCCTCTAAATACCAGTGAATACAAGCCTAGTCAGCCTGGTTTCTCCTTGTACAACAATCCTACCATCCCAGGAATCAGTCTGGTGAACCTTTGCTGCACTCCCCCATGGCAGGCATATTGTTTCTTAGGTAAGGAAATCAAAGCTGCGCACAATATTCCAGATGTGGTCTCACCAAGGCCCTGTACAGCTGCAGTAAGACATCCTTGCTCCTGTATTCAAGTTCTCTTGCAATGAAGGCCAACATACATTTACCTTCTGAATTGTTTGCTGCACCTGCATGTTTGTTTTCAGTGATTGGTGTACAAGGACACCCAGGTCCCTTTGTACATCAGCATTTCCCAATATATTACCATTTAAATAATCTGCGCTAGTTGCCCTAAGGCCAGCTTACTGTGATTTCAGAGTAGATTAATCTCAACTGGTAGACAATACAGGGCACTGTGAGAAAACAGGATTTGCTGCATTCACAAAGATTCCAAAAAGAGCTAAGTGAAGGCAGCAGTCATGAGCCTAGATGCATCTCTTTCAAAAGTAACATTCAAAACCTGTGCTTATTTGAACAGACTTTGATTAGTTTTAAATATTTAAGGCTGCGGGTTCCTAGCAATCTGTAACTCCTGTAATGAGCTAACTTTTCTACGTTTCAGGAATGATGACCTGGTGGTCTGCTTTTTTGTTCATGGGATACTGGCAAAACCAGCATTTATTGCCCCATCCTCTGTTGCTTTTAATACTTATTTTTGATTTATTCTCTGCTCAAGTGCTAAAGACGTTTTAATAACTATAGAGTAGGTCTGAAAATTTGAGTTGTAGTCAGTTATCTTCATATCCATGCATTACTCTCATAGATGATCATTTGAGCCCCCATTTGTTGGTTCAAGCGAGAATTAAAGGTTAAAAAGAGCATAGAGTTCTTCATTGTCGAGCCAGCACCTCTTCCACACCGCTTTGAAACAAATTGGTCGTCCATCTCCTTGCTGTCTCTACGATGTTGGTGGCACAGAACAGCTTCTGTGTTTGCCAACAGAGCAGCAGTCATTACACTTAAAGTAGTTAATTGTATAAAAGCACTTGGTGGCATTTAAGAAAGGTGCAAGTATGTTTTTTAAAGCTTCTACAAGTGGAAGCCCATCTACAAGATGCACTGCAGGAGCTCACCAAGACTCCTTAGACAGCACCTTCCAAACCCACGACTGCTATTGTCTAGAAGGACAAGGGCAGCAGACACATGGGAACACCACCACCTGCAAGTTCCCCTCCAAGCCATTTATCATCTTGATTTGGAACTATATCCACTGTCGCTGGGTCAACATCCTGGAACTTCCTCCCTAACAGCACTGTGGGTGTACCTATACCACAGGGACTGCAGTGGTTCAAGAAGGCAGCTCATCACTGCCTTCTCAAGGGCAATTAAGAATGGGCAGTAAATGCTGGCCTAGCCAGTGATACCCACATCCTGAGAAATAATTTTTAAAAAAAAGCTTATTCATTCATTTACCTGAATTAGGGACTGTATTTCAAATTGGCTTGATCATATTTTCTATATTTGAGACATTCCAATCTTGGTGATGCTGCTGTTTAAATATTTAGGCTGATAATGCTGTACTCCTTTTTTTATTGTTTGTAATTAAACCCTTCGGTTTTCTTTTACACCAAGTGCAAGTTAGTTTTTCTGGGAACAAATTGAAACCTGTACTTCATTTTATATTCCATTTGGACAATGTTTAGAAAATCTAACTGGTATTTTTTAATTTGTTCCTCAGCATGCACACGCACATTCATCAGGATATTTCATAACTCAGGACTCTGCATTTGGAAATCTTATTCTTCCTGTGTTGCCACGTTTGGATCCAGAATAACCCAAAATAATGGCTGTCAAACTGACGGGGACCTTTTTTTTATATATAAACAAGACTTCATTTTTCACATCTGAAAGAATATCAGTAAAGAGAAGAGAACGTTAATTGATCTGTTCATCGACTGATGCCATCAGTGGACTGTGAAAGTTCAACTTGCTGAACTTTGTGTATGGATATTTTGTGTGAGAGGAAAAGAAACGGCCAATTTGTGTTTAAAAACCTCATTGTAAAAGTTTGGCTTTGATTTTTTTTTTGGTGACTAGCCCTAGCTTGGAGTAAAATTCACCAACACCAAAGGAAAAGCCAAATGTTCTGTAGCAATTTAAGAGTAACTGACCATAATTTGGATATCTATACAACTTCAACAAACAGTGAGGCCTTGGTTATGCAACCTCTGTTGTGAGAAAAGCAATACTTGATTGCTGTCTGCTGCTTGCGTTTGAATCATCACACAAATGGCCTCAACCTTACATGCTGCTAATTGGACCAGACAAGCTCCTGCTGTCTAAATTGTGCAAATTTAGAAATATACAATTATGAGAGGAAACTTACAGTAACTGTTTCCTAAAAATCTTAGTTGCATATAAATGTATTCTCTCCAGTAATTCAGTTGTGGCTGAAATAATATATTTGGCTTTTAGTGCAGCTATTTAACCCTTTACTTGATGAATGTGATTTTGAGTAACCTGCTAAAGATGAAAGGCTATTTTATTAACTGCTTGCACAAAAAGGTTTTTTTAGTGGTATTTTGTGAAACATCAACAGTATTCACCACTTCTTGCTTTGGTATAATTTTGTTTTTTAACTGAGCTAATAACTTTGGGTGGCTGTACTCAAAAACTTTTAAGTGTTGCAGCAGGCAACATTCGGAACTAGTTCTAGTTTATCAAGCTATTAAAACAGGAAATGCTGGGAATATTCAGGCAGCACCAGTGGAGAAAAAAACAATTAACATTTTCAGAGTGATGACCTTTCATCAGAACTAGATAAAGTAAGAGATGTAACAGATGTATAGAGACAGGGAATGTGGGAGATGGAAGGGTAAAAACCTGTTACATCTCTAACTTTTTCCATTTCTGACAAAAATTCCATTGACCTGAAACGCTAACCATTTCTCTCTCCACAGATGCTGAATGACCTGATGAGTATTTCTAACATTTTCTGTTTTAATTTCAGATTTCCAGCATCTGCACTATTTTCTTTTGTATTAGTTACTTGAGACTATTCCTCCACTTACTTCTCGGTTCACTACTTGCACAATAACTGTTGAGGAGTGTTAAGTTCTGTGTTCAAATCAGAAATGTGCTAAACACAAGATTAGCGATCATATCCCTCATTGCTCCAAATTACCATCTATAATCAGGGGTGGGGAACCTTTTTCTTATCAAAGGCCATTCACACACACATAATCAGTCACAGGCCACACACACAAAAACCAACTTAATTTAACTTTTTGAGAGAATACAGAAACGTTCAACTCACCTTTTAATGTGATGGCCGAGTTTGCTTTTCCTTAATGAACCTTATTGTAGATTCTACGCAGATCACAATTACTGGTACTTCAGTCTGGATTACTGCTGCTTCCAAAACCTCCTGCCCATCACTGCTGTGTTTGCACCAGTATCTCCTCAATGACAGCACTTGCCCTAGATTGGTAAGCAATTGAAACTGGGACACCTCTCATGGGGACATCTCTCACCTGGGTCTATCCTGGGACAGCTCTCACCTGGGTCACCTCTCACCCACGACCAAGCCAGAGCATCAGTCAAAGGAGTTAAAACTGAAGGGAGATTGGACTGGGAAAGGTTCACTTTTTGCCTTGTCAGTTTCAATCTTTAGCTTCAATGTCACTGGTTTCAGTCCAGTTCCCAGATTGTTTTTTCTGGGGTTTAGTTTTGAAATTAGTTCCCATCTCTGTTTAAAGTGAAGGAACTAAATAACCAACAAATGAACTCCAGTAAACCATCTCAAATGTCAGAGTAACTGGTTTCTCAGACTGGTTTGCCCATCGCTTTTAAAGGGCTGGATATTGTTTATTCAGAGAATGGGGCACTCCTCCTTGAATCTCCTGCCTAAACTGTTTGTACTGCGCTTCCCCTGTTCTGGCTGTGTATTTCGACAAAGAAGCCCCACAGTGACTGTTAACCTTTACTCAGTAAATGGTGGAGATGTATGCACCATATGCACATATGTTTTTTGAAATCTCACTGAGGGACAGGGGTTCCCCACCCCGATCTTTAACTTGGTTATGGCAGAGGACTGGGATCAGGTCTGTCTGTCACAGATGGTTTGAGATGTATGGAATTAAAATAATTTCCAAATAAGTGAAGGCCTAATCTAATGGAGAAGGAGCAAAGAAAAGGAACAGCCCCTTCCTCCTCCTCTTTCCCCCCCCCCCCCCCCCCCCCAACCACCAAAAAAAAAATGATTCAGCAATTTTGTCTGGTGAGTTACTGACCACCTTAATGAGCATGATTGCTGCTTTCATCGCTGGTCTGCAGTCTGTAACAAGTTCTCCAGCTGGGGCAGCAATGACTGTGCCTCAGTTGGCCTTGTTTGAGAATAGGCAAAAAGAACAGCCATAACTTTCACTACTGATCACTAACCATCAAGCCTTGCTGGAAGTGTGGGCTTTAAGTGAGGGTGAGACTTGGCATGCTGTGGTTCTTCCTGCTGATGCTAATCAACAAAGCTGAATGGCTGCTTGCAGTCCCAGAGGGTAAAAGGCACTGTGTAATAATGCTTCAGCAAGGAGTTGAAGGAAGGGAGAACATTTTCGTAGAAAATCAATTTAAAAGCAGGAAAAGGACACTATAAAGTGTTCATCTCATTGCTGTTGTCAAAGTTATTTTTGTAGATACCAATTTGTTTATTCTTCAAAGTGCTGTGTCACAAGTTCTTTATAGCAGCAAATTTTCTCCTGTCGTTTAAAAATTGCATTTGTGCCACAGTCATAATTTTAGAGCCAGTGTTATATGATATTATCAGCAAAAGAAACAACCCATTTTTATGCCAACTTGCCCATAACTGTTTGTGCTGCAGATGTGCCTCCTCTCGCCCCTCTTCCACACATCCTTCGATTCCTTTCTCCCTTGTCTTCATCTAGTTTCCCCTTAATGCATCTGTGGCATTCGCTTCAACCAGTCCATGTGATAGTGTTCCACGTTCTAACTATCTGGGTTTAAAAAAAAAGTTCTTCCTGAATTCCTCATTAGACTTATGAGTGATAATCTTGATATTTAAAGCTGTAGTCACAAGTAGCATTATCTTCTCTACCTTTACCTGAGAAAGCCCTTTCATAATTTTTAAAGATCTCTATTAGTTTACCCCTCAGCCTTCTCTCTTCTGGAGAAACATGCCCCAGTCTATTTGTTAAGAATATTGAATGTGACCCAACTTAAGCCCTGGTGACTAACAATCTATTTTAAATAGTAATAGATTGGGTGCCTTTTGTGTTCTGTGAAAATGGTCTTTTGTTTTACAGGTTTACAACATTAGAAATTAGCAATGTTTGTTGAACACTAATTGAACAAAACTTTTGAAGAAAACCAAATGGTAAACCAGAAGGCAAAACCCTCTGGGATGTCAGTTTCTTAACAATAGATCCAGAATAAAACATCTGAGTTCTCACAAAAGCTCATCAACCTGAAACATTAACTCTGTTCCTCTCTCCACAGATGTTGTCAGACCTGCTGAGTATTTCCACCATTTTCTGTTTTTATATCAAACTTCCAACATCAATGATATTTTGTTTTTATAAACTTATCTGTTCCTTTTCATGCGTACAACACAAAGGAACAATTTTTTTTGCATGTGTTTCAGTGACTGTACCCATTTTATTTAGCCTAATTTTATTTAGGTTGACAATGATTTAAATAACCAAGTTCACAGTGGGAAGGTGAGTTTGTGTTCCTTTTTGTCAGTTTCTCTCGGGCACCAGGTGTTTGTGGTTCCTTATAGATTTAAAATGTATTATGAGCCTTCAAGCAGAATGTGGCATATTAATTATCTCTTGGAGCCCAGCATGTATCCATGTGTTCTGGTTCAAAAGGGTGATTATTTCAGTGGCGAGTTGAATCATTATTTCCAGGTATTGTGTCCACCCAGTTTACTAGTGTGTTTCATTAAAATGCTGATGCAATTACTTACCATTTATGATATTTTAAATAGTACAATAAACCTACTTGGTTACCACATTGGATTTTTAAAAAATGTTTCATGCATCCAACCTCTGATCCCAATAGTTTGTACCTTGTTGGTGCTTTTCTCTGTAAAAACAGCATGTCAGCTGCTAATCACACTCCTTTCAGAAACGGCTTCTGAAAAACAAAGCTGAAGTAGTGACACAATTTCTCAAGCTTTTCTACATTGAAGACTTTGGGCTAGCTTAATTTGACAGTTTGGATATATTGGCAAGGATTTTTTGGCTGGTGCTTTGATACAATAAGTCCTTACTCCACATTCTGAGGAGACCCATGAGATGAACCAATATGGAAATAAATATGAATTTTTTTTCCAACAGGCATTTAAGATGGATATCCTTATTACCTGAATGTTTTTTTTTCCTGTTTGAGGGTTAATCTCCCCTTGGGTCCTATCTTTGTCAGAACTGAAAATTCTCAAAGCGATTTGTATTGGCTTGTGAGAAAATATATTTTAAAAAACCTTGTTAGATTTCTGCAGATTTTTAAGCTCAACAGTAAATGTCCATTGAGCATCATCAGTTGGTTCCAAGTCACCTGATTGTAGACTATATTGTTGGTCATGTCAGTCAGCTTACCTTTTATAAAGGCTGTCTTTTGAAAGAGATGTGCATCTACATGGTGCCTTTCATGACCGGGCATCTCAAAGCACTTCATAGGCAATAAGGTACTTTTTGAAGTGTAGTCACTTTTGAATGTAGGTAACGCAGTAACCAATCTCCACAAGACAAACTCTCAAACAGTAAGGTGAGAATGACCCAATCATCTGTATTTAATGATACTTACTCCACTGGGTGATGTAAACAAGTTTCTAATTCCCATTAGATGTCAAGATGGTGGAATATCTGCAATGTTACCTGATCTCTTATGTTGACCAACTTTACTTTGAATAGAATTTATTCAGCTACAAAGCAAATTCAGGTTATGAAATGGCCAATCTTTTGAAATGTAGAAAAAAATACCAAAATGTAGGGGCTTTTAAACAAAATCTTCAGTTTAAATGTGTATCAAGTGGGGTAGTAACAGAAGTAGATCAGAGGCTATTTGTAGGCAAGAGGCTGACTATTTGCTTAACGATTCTGAATTGTCTTCCATCTATTTTCAGTGCATTATGTCAACATTAACCTTTAAAGTAATGAAACATCTCAAGGCACTTTACAGGCGCATTATAAAACGAAGTATGACATTAGGGCAAATGAGATATTAGGTCAAACGACCTGAGGCTTGGTCAAAGAGGGAGGTTTTAAGGAAAGTTTAAAGGAGGAAAGCAAGGTAGAGAGGGGGAAGGTTGAAAGAGAAAATTTCTAAGCAGCTGAAGGTACAGCCGCCAATGGTGGAGCAATTAAACTCGAGGATGCATAAGTGACCAAAATTAGAGCAGCACAGATATCTCAAGGCTTTGGAGATTCCAGAGATAGGGGGCAGCAAGGCTATGGAACGATTTGAAAACCAGGATGAGAATTTTCAAATCAAGATGTTGCTTGACCAGAGCTGATGTAAGTCAGTGAGCACAGGGCTGAAAGGTGAACAGGACTTGCAAAGAGCTAAGGCGCAGGCAACAGAGTTTTTGATGACCTCAAGTTTAGGAAGGGTAGAATGTGGGAGACCAGCCTGCAGTACCTTTCGGTTTTTTAAACTTCATGCATGTTAGGTGACCCTTTGCCAATGCCAACCTGCATTTATTGGAATTAAATGGTCTTATTTAATAATTATTTAATAATTTAAATATTCAATTGGAATTAAAAAGTGTGCTGGGAATGAATCCACTGTTTGTTTTCTTTCTACCTTTTACTTCCCCCGCAACCCCCCCCACTTGTACCTGCCCACTCCGTACGCATGCCTGAGATGAATTAAGGGAGCCCAAACTACCATACCCTGAGGCTGTTGGTGATCATGGACTTCCATTGTATTGGTTCATGATTATGCTTGGCAAAGTATTGCAGTGGTTTGCCATTGCCTTTTGCAGTATGGCTGACCAGGAAACACTCTTCCCACCTGCCATCAGGCATATTGGAAGGATTTACTGGCTGATAATCAACCTGTTTGACTGTGTTATGAGCACACCTTCCACATCCATCAAGTTGTGAGGTGGGACTTGATCCCGGAGTCTCTGGCCCCGAGGTAGGGACTCTGCCACTGCACCACAAGACCTCCACAATACAGGGACTTAAAAAGGTTGAATTATGAGGGCATGTTGCAGAGACTAGGTTTTATATTCCTCTTAAAAGATTTAAGGGGTGATCTAATTGATCCAAGGAATTGATGGAGTAGATAAAAAAAAATTCCCCGGGTGGGACAGCCCAGAACAAGAGGGCATAACCTTTAAAATTAGAGCTAGACTGCTCAAGAAACACTTTCACAGAAAAGGGTAGCGGGAATCTGGAACTCTCTCCCCTGAAAAACTGTTAGGCTGAGGGGGGTAAATGCATATTTCTGAACTGGGACTGATCATTTCGTTAGACAGCTGAATTAAGGTTTATGGAACCAAGCTGGTAGATGGAGTTAAGATATAACTCAAGTCGTGACCTAATTAAATGGTAGAACCAGACTATGGAAGCCAAATTACCTACTTCTGTTATAATGTTATTCTGTTAATAAAAGTTTTAAAAGTAACTTCGCTACATACAATACTCTCTTGCAGCTTTTTAATGCATCCAGTTGTGAATCTTGTCACGAGTGGTGGGGCTGAAGTTTAAAAAAAATGTATAAGCTGAATATATTATGTGCAAAATTAAAAAGTACTTGTTCCATGGCCACCTGCTCTCATTCTCTCTCGTTCAGTCCTTGTGAACTGTGTTTTGATCATATATTTTTGTGAGCCACTTTGTGTTCCTCCTCCCTTTTTAAATGACTGAAACCCAGTTGAATAGTAATAATTATTTCTACCCCCTTGACTTCAACTGGTGTAACAAAAATGCCTAATCTGTTAGTGCATCATGCTGCCCAATATAAATCATCCCTAAGTTGTCTACCTCTATGATGTGAATATTTATTATGCCTGAAAACTCAATGTTGCTTAACTTAGTAACTAGTTACAGACTGATAGGAGAAGCAGTCCTACTTGTCCTATTCTACATAAACAAAAAAATGGAAGGGGATTTTGGTGCAATGTTGCTTTTAGGGGAAAAAATGGAAGAAGGGCCATATTTAAAGGGTTTTTAAAATGAATAAATACATTTTCATTGTGTGACATGTGATATTTCAATGAATCAGATTTTCAGCATCTGTGGTATTCTGCTTTTGGGTGATTGCAGAACATTAAGTGTTCATTGTGATGAAACCAGACATATAAATTGCTCATTCAGAGAGCTGGTGCAGACACATTGGGCTGAATGGCCTCCTTCTGTGCTGTTACAATTCTGTGATGAATAGGTTAGCTGGTCATTCATTCATTGTTTGCGCGATTCTCTTGTGCACAATGTGGATGCCAGTTTTGCCTAGAATTGCAGCTCTATAGCAATCCCCCAGTTATAAAGCACTTTGACAGCTTCTGAGAATGTGGTGCAGTGTTATTTTTCTTTAAGTCTAGTGTTTTTTTAAATTAATGATTACAGACCATATCACCATGGGGAAAAGGCAGGGGAATGGGACTAGGTGACTTGCTCTTGTAGAGAGCAGGCGTGGACACGATGGGTCAAATGATCTCCATCTGTGCTATAACCATTCTATGATTCTATCTTTATACTGTAATAAAACCTCCACCCTTAATAACCACCTTATATGAAACACTATACTAACACCAAGCCCTCAAAATAATCATCGCCTTTGCCCTGCTTGATCTTTTGAGTATTGACTTGTTTTCCCGTATTAACCTATTAAATGGTAAATCATCCAAGATATTATTTAAGAGAAATGTCAGCCAGGGCACGCTGGAGCTGTTTTTCAGCATGAAAAAGGAGCAGTGAAACAAAATTTCAGATTTTTTTTAACGGCAAGAGCCATTAGTCAGCCAACACATCCATCCTTGTGACATACTGCCACCAATTGGAAAGCAAAAAGACTCATTACCCAATTGGATGATGCTTGACTGTCAGCCAAACAGCAACCCCCTTCCCAAACTCATTTTCAGTTTTTTTATATCTGGTAAAGGGATTGCACACCACAGTGCCCTGCAGGGTTGGCAACCTTACTCCCAGATGGATGTAAAAGACACATTTGGCACTCTGTTGAAGAAGAGCAGGCGAGTTCTTCCCCAGTATCCTGACCAATATTTATCTCTCAACCTACATCACTAAAACAGGTTCTCACAATGCAGTTTATGGGAGCTTGCTGTGGGTAAAGTGGCTGCTGCGTTTCCTACAATGCAAGGGTGACAAAAGCACTTCATTATCTGTAAAGTGCTTTGAGGCATCATTAAAAAAAAAAACCCATGCTGACTTTCTGCTTGCTTTTGTACATTTGTTGTATTTATACACTTCACTTCAAAAGCTGCGCTCAGAACATCTGCACAAACTGAGTGCCAGAATCATCTGCTCTTTACCAACAGACGACTGCCATGTAGATTTTGGTAATTTTAGCTTAAATGGTGTTTGTCCAGCTTTTTGTCTGAGACAAAAGTGAATTGCAACGATAATGATTTCATGTTTTACTTGGAACATTCTGTTATCAAGGTTAAAGTTTTGAAAGCGGAGATTGAAACAGTGACAGATTGTAAACGCATCAAAATGGATACATCTGGGCCATTTCTTTTTGCATTTATTTACAGAGAATAGAAGGTTTGTGAAAAACAGAAACCATTGCTGAATCACGTGAGAATTCAGTACATATTAAATGGAATTAATGCAATTTTTTTTTTGAAAAGCCTTGCAGTCTCCAAGTCTGTCCTTTTTTTTATAAACGCATATTCTCTAAATCTTGCTATAAGCTTCACATCATAAACTAGAGATGTTTAACCTTATGTAGTTGAAGGGCAGATTTCCATTAGGAAATATAGAAATTCAAGTCCCCATCCTCCCTTTTCCCCCCCTCCCCCTTCCTCTCTCCTTCCCTCCATTGACCCCCCCCCCACCCCTTTCCCCAACTTGAGACCTCACAAGCTTGTATTTGAAGTGGTAAAACAGCTATAGGGTGCTTCACAGGAGTATTATCCAACAAAATGTGACACTGGACCCCATGGATCACCAAAAAGCTTTGTTAGAGGTAGATTTTAATAAGTTCCTTAAAGGAGGAGAGTGCAGCAGAGAGGCTTGGGCCCCAGGCAACTGAACGTATGGCCACCAGTGGTGGAATGAAAAAAACTGGGAATGTTCAAGAGATCAGAATTGGAAGAGCGCAGAGATCTGAGGGTTGTGGAGCTGGAAGAGGTTACAGAAAAAGGGAAGGGTGAGGCCATGGAGGGATTTGAAACCAGGATGAGAATTGTAGAAGAAGCCTAACTTATCATTTGCAATTGTAAAAATTAGGGGGGGGTAGTTAGACACAACCTGTAAAATTGGATCAATACAATTCTTGTTTGTTTGCATCTTTGTGCAAGTAATTAATGGATTTGTAGTACCTAGGAGTAAGTTCAAATCTATCCAGGGAGTTGCCAGCATTCCTCAACTCTAGTTGGACAAAGTCCTGAGGTTTCATCACATGATCTCCTGCTGCCAATCATCCTCAAACAACCTTTTCCCCACCTACAATATATTCATAACCAATAAAACTGCTCAAAGAAAATTTTGCTCATTGCAGAATACTAATCTTTAACCTCGCAGCCTCCAAGACAATCCTGGAGAGTTTGTGATCCTAACTTTGACTCAATGATTGCTTTGTTGACATCTCTCAACAGCTGTCTCGTAAGGCATGGTGCATTCCACTCGCAAGATCGCCGGCATCACCTCCTCCTCAAAAAGTCTCAACTGCTATGCCCTCTTCAACTATATCCTGTTTGAGTTTAAAGCCATCTACTAATATCTTAAAAAAAAACACATGTTCTAGCCACATTCAACACATCTGCTACATGCTAGCTTCAAATGGGTTTTTCTAACTGTAGGCTGGAGGGGAGGAGGAAAGTTACTTTTGAACAACGGGTGATGGTGAATTACTTTTAGATCTGCATGTCAGTTATGGAAAGATAAAGAACCCACTATAACCAGTGTGAGGTGATACAAGAGGCTTGATCCATTCATGAAGCTGGATTGGAAGAAAATAATTGAACTGATTGAAATCTTCAAAGCAATACGTGAGGCAGGCTAGGTGCCTCATGTAGTCAGAAAAAGGCTGATAGAATTAGACAGCACAGAAAGCGGCCATTCGGTCCATTGGGCCTGAGCTGGCTCTTTGATAGAGCTATCCAATTAGTCTTTTTTTTTAATCGTTCATGGGATGTGGGCGTTGCTGGCTAGGCCAGCATTTATTGCTCATCCCCTAATTGCCCTTGAAGGTGGTGGTGAGCTGCCTTTTTTAACTGCTGCAGCCCATGTGCTGAAGGTACACCCACAGGGCTGTCAGGGAGGGAGTTCCAAGATTTTGACCCAGCGCCAGTGAAGGAATGGCAATATATTTCCAAGTCAGAGTGTTGTGTGGCTGGGAAGGGAATTTGTAGGTGGTGGTGTTACCAAGTATCTGCTGCCCTTGCCCATCTAGATGGTCATGGGTTTGGAAGGTGTCGTTGAAGGATCCTCGGTGAGTTGCTGTATTGCATCTTGTAGATGGTACACACTGCTGCTACTGTGCTTTGGTGATGGAGGGAGTGAATGTTTAAGCTGGTGGATAGGGTGCCAATTAAGTGGGCTGCTTTGCCCTGGATGGTGTTGAGCTTCTTGTGTTGCTGGAGCTGCACTCATCCAGGCAAGTGGAGAGTATCCATCCCACTCCTGACTTGTGCCTTGCAGATGGTGGACAGGCTTTTGGGAGTCAGGAGGTGAGTTAGTCACCGCAGAATTCCCAGCCTCTGACCTGCTCTTGTAGCCACAGTATTTATATGGCTGGTGCAGTTCAGTTTCTGGTCAATGGTAACCCCCAGGATGTTGATAGTGGGAGATTCAGTGATGGTGATGCCATTGAATGGGGAAATGATTAGACACTCTCTTGTTGGTGATGGTCCTTGTGTGGTGCAAATGTTACTTGCCACTTATCAGCGCAAACCTGAATATTATCCGGGTCTGGCTGCATATGGACATGGGCTGCTTCAGTGCCTGAGGAGTCGCAGATGATGCTGAATATTGTGCATGGATTTCAAGTGACGGGACTGTGACTATTTCCTTTGGCAGCTTGTTTCATTGTGTGATTGCCCTTGGAAGAAAGATTGTTGACACGCAGTCTTGGAAACAAATGGTCTTTGTAGTTTATGCAGATGGCTACCTCGCCAGAGGGCATCAGGCACTTGTTTCTGTCAATTCCCATCAGTCCATTCCATATTTTACAGAACGTGCTCAGTCTATTTTTCTCCCTCCTTTGCTCCAGGATTTATACATGTGCAGAGGCATTGTCAATCACAGTGAATCAGTCTGTGATTTTATTATTTGCAACCAGGCAGGCATCCTAAATTAAGTTTTGGGATGCAAACTGAAACCTGGTATTAGGGAGTAAATTAAAACAGAATCATGTTAGGATTGATGGTTCCTCAAAATGTTCTGTTCATTTGTCAGTCAGTTACAAAAATTCTCATCAGAAATACATTCAGGTATTGCTTTTTTAATATGACTATCAAAAAGCTTAATTATGTTTTCTACAATTTAATGTATTCTTTGGTAAATAAGTAAAAATATTAAGTAAAAAGTCCTTACCCAATGTTGGGTTCAAGACCATGAACGACTCTGGATTCAACAGCCCTATGAACTACTAACTGAGCTAGCTGTGAACTGCCTTTCAAAAGCCTTTCCAACTTCCTTCAGAAGACTGTCACTCAAACCTGCGATCACTATTTCCATCTGTGATGCGTTGCAAATTCAACAGGTTTATCCCTGATGATAAAGCAGGAATCTGAAGTGGGATTTGATGCTCTGCAGTCGTGTGCATGCTTCTGATGCTCCCATCGCTGACCGGAAAGGCATGAGGACCAGTTGCATGCGCTGGTGGCTGTAATTCGGGCCCAGTACACATGCATAGCCATTCCTGATGCCTTTCCAGTCAATGGCAAGAATTAGAGTCAAAACGATAAATGAGAGGACCTTGGTCAGGGAACCAGGAGATGGCCTTGTCCTTTTGTTACAACACAGCCAATGGTAAATGCTGAGTAATTCAAATCCCAAAGGGAAACTGGAAACAACTGCCACAACTTTTTTTGCAGCTTGTGTAAATTTGAGATGTGTGCCTTGAATTCAATATTAATAAGACCACCAAGTCTTATAGGTGTTACAAAACTTGATTAACATTTATTAATAAGAGAAATTATTTTTAAATACATACATAGATCTACAAATTGCTACTATGATAACTTCTAAGTTGCCTAAGCAATCTAACTCCCAGTTACCTTGACGAAAGTGTAACAATAAGACACACAGATTTTAAAAGACCAAGGCAAAGAAACATCATACCCTGAACAAATCAAATTCAAAGTGAGTTCTCTTCACTTTAGTCCCTGGAGACAGCAGCTTGAGGCATAGCTGAAGGCTTCTTCACACTTGTAAGATCTTAAAAATGCCTTCCCTTACAAATGCCTCCCTTTTTACGTATCTTCCTCTTTGAATGTATATACCCATTGTTTCACATGTCTTTGGACTTTATCTCCCTGATAATAAAACCCTCTCATAGCATTAAGTTTTATCAGTAATCTTTGGGAAAAAGAACCACACTGTTTCTAAGCTTCACCTGGCTGGGTGACACATTTCACTCCTTTCGAAAACAATCTAGTCTGGTTTATTTCAAAATGCAAATATTCCCTTGACACCCATGTTTCTAAACTTCCCCATGTTTACCTAATTAACATTTCAAACCTACCCTCTTCTTAGATCAAAGCATCCAGACTAATTCAATTAAGTCTCTCTCTCTCACACACACACATAAACGCATCCCACTATTATTCCATTTCACAATAAATTCCAATAATGCTATGAGCATTATTATATCTTCTTGACACCTCCTTTGAAAAGAACAAGGGAGTTCTCCCTAGTGCTCCTGGCAAAGTTGATCCCTCAACAACATCATTATGAAAAGAAAGTTTTCCAGTCTTATCTCATTGTTGTTTGTGGGATCTTGCTGTGCGCAAATTGGCTGCCAAATTTCCTACATTATAATGGTGACCACACTTCCAAATGTATGTCATTGGCTGCCAATCACTTTGTGATGAGGTAATGTTTTAGACAAGCTAAATAAGCTATAATTTCTGGGTCTATAGAAAGAAACCAAAACTTAGCAGTTAGGCTTTCTGAAGTGATAATACTCAATTCAAATCTATCGCGCATCCCACAAAATACTCTTGTTGTGAAAGGGTTTACAGAAATAAGGCGGGTAAATGGAATTAAGATTCAGAACACCCATGATCTAACTAAACGGCATTGTCCTGTTCCAGTGACTCCTTTGATCTGGAATTTCAGTGTGAAACATGGTCTGGCCATCCTTCTGCGGTTTAAGCAGGAGGAATCAGACAATAAAGTGAAAAATTGCCTTTGAACAGAGTGTGAGGAGACAGCTGAAGCTCTCACTGTCACATGGCGATCAGCTGCACTGTAAACACTAAAATCCATCCTGAATGCTTGCTACTGAAACACATGCAACTATTGCTATTTTGAGATGGGTGAGATAATCCCACACTATTGATCCATCCTTAAATTAGGATGGATTACTATATTATTATAGGATATATCTTCTGGAAGTTTTAAAGCAAAGACTGCCTGTTTAGGTGACTATAAAAGATCCCCTGGAAAAGAAAGAACTTGCATTTATATAGCGCCTTTCTTGATTTCAGGGCAGCCCAAAGTGCTTGGCAGCTATTGGCATACTTTTAGAAGTGTACTCACCATTATAATTGTAGAATTACAGAGTTGCTACGGCACAGAAGAAGACCATTTGGCCCATTGTGTCTGCACTGGCTCCTTGAATGAGCAATTCGCTTAGTGCCATTCTCCCACCACCTTCCTTTTCAGATAACAGTCTAATTCCCTTTTGAACGCTTCAGTTGAACCTGCCTCTGCCACACTCTCAGGCAGCGCATTCTGGACCTTAACCACTCGCTCATCTCGCAGTTGCTTCTTTTGTCAATTACTCCAAATCTGCAGCCTCTCGTTATCACGAATGGGAACAGTTTTGCCCTAATTACTCTCTCCAGGCCCCTCATGATTTTGAATACCTCTATTAAATCTCCTCTCAACCTTTTTTCCTTTAAGGAAGACTGTCCTCACTTCTCCAATGTAGGAAATGTGGCAGCCAAATTAGCAAACAGCAAGATCCCACAAACAGGGACAAGATAATGATCAGAAAATGTGTTTTTTTTCATAATGATGTTGTTGAGGGATTAATGCTGCCAGGAGCACTGGGGAGAACTCCCCTGTTGTACTCAAAGCAGGAGAAGTAGCATCTCCTGGTTCCCCACCCAACATCCTTCCATCAGAATGGATGAATTGCTCATTTATCATTTGTTGGTCATGAAGGACTTTGGGATGTTCTGAAGACATGAAAAGGCATTACATAAATGCAAGTTCTTTCTCATGTCAGACCGCACAGATTTCCTCTGCTGTATTCCTGACGACCTTCAAGGTTTGTTAAGAAACAGGGGTGTGGGGGAAATTGCAGAACTAGAGGTTATCAACTTATTACAATGCTTGAGTGTCAACCAGGTTTTTTTATTCTTTCATGGGATGTGGGATGTCGCTGACAAGGCCAGCATTTGTTGCCCATTCCTAATTGCCCTTGAACTGAGTAGCTTGCTGGGCCATTTCAGAGGGCAGTTAAGAGCCAACCACATTGCTGTGGGTTTGGAGTCACATGTAGGTCAGACCAGGTAAGAATGGCAGATTTCCTTCACTAAAAGATATTAGTGAACCAGATGGGTTTTTACAACAATCACTGATAGTTTCATGGTTACCATTACTGAGACTAGCTTTCAATTCCAGATTTTATTAATTAATTGATTGAACTTAAATTGTATTTGAGCCCATGTCCCCTGGTCCTCTACATTGCTAGTCCAGTAACATTACCCCTAGGCCACCATCTCCCCCTCTAGGTCTGTGCTTGTGGCCCACCACACTTGCTTGTTCCTTAAATGGGAACACTTGAGTTTGGCAATTTCAAACACTTTCAGTGGGGATGTTAGTATCAATCTGGTTGTATCAAGATGTTCAACCTTAAAGAGACAAATTGTGATGTTTGATTCACCCGAAACAAACTGTATTTTCCAACTGGTCAATTATAGAGCGACATTGATTGTTTTAGTGGTTAATGACCCAAGCTGTTCACATATTTCTCTTGGCAGTGGATAGCAAATGGGGAGAATTTTCTCCCTGTCCGGGGTGGGGGTGGGGGGGTGCGGGATTGGGCCATTTTATGTGGGCTGGCCAATTAAGGCCCGCCCAGCGTGACGCGCACGCAGAAGCACTGATCGCTCCCTATGCAGGCGGTGGGAGGAGGCTGAGTTGGGGTCTATGTGTGCGAAAGAGCACAGAAACCTCCCTGAGGCAAAGAGCTGCCTTAGGGAGATCAGTTTGATTTTTAAAATTTGTTTTAAAAAGACAAAAAAAGTTTTTAAGACATGTCCCCTCATGTGACAGTGTCACATGAGCTGGGACATGTCAATGAATTTTATTTAAAAATTTTATTAACTAAATCCCTCATGAAACCTCATCCCGCCAACGGATGAGGTTTCATGATAAATGCGAAGGCCTCCCAGGCTCTTCACCTGCCCCCTGCTAACCTTAATGTTGGATGGGCAGCTCAGTTAATTACTTTAATTAGTTTTTAAATGGCCTTAACAGGCCTTTGACAGTTCAGCGGGCACGCAGCTGACTCTGGTGCGCGCCCGCCGAATTGAATATCTGAATGACGCGCAGTGACATCAGGACGCCCGCATGACATCACGGCGCGTCATTTTAGGGGGCCACTTGCCAACCCGAAGATTCTGCCCAATGTTTACTTTCTGTTGAGATAAGAACTGGCATAGGCTATTAACCCTCTTAAGCCTGCTCCATCCTTCAGGTAGATCTTGGTTGTTCTGTGTTTTAATTCAATCTGCCCACCTTGATTCTGTGATCTTTAATACCCTGCCCAACAGAAATCTATTATATCACAGTATCTTTACAGTGCAGAAGGAGGCCATTCAGCCCATCAAGTCTGCACTGGCTTGCTGAAAGAACATTCCACCTAGTCCCACTCCCCTGCCTTATTCCCGTAACCTTGCACATTCTCTCTTTATTTAACTTCATTCCTGAAATTTTCAATGGGCCCCCAGCTTTTAAAGCTCTTTTCACAGAGAGAGCTCTAGATTTCCACTACCCTTTGGGTGAAGAAATGCTTCCTGACATCATCCCTGAATGGCTGAGCTTGAATTTTAAGGTTCTGCCCCCTAGTTCCGGACTCTGCACCAGAGGAAATGGTTTCTCTCTATTTACATGATCAAATCCTTTCATCACCTTAAGCAATTCAATTAGATCGACCCTCAATCTTCTATGCTTGAGGGAATAAACGCCTACACTATGCAATCTGTCCTCATAATCTTAACATTTTAACCCTGTTATCGTTCTGGTGAAGAGAATGTGTGGCACAGTGGGTAGAGCCTCTGCCTCTGAGCCAGAAGCTCTGGGTTCAAGTCCCATCCTAGAACTTGATGGTCAAGGAAGGCACGTTCATAATGTGGCCAAACAGGTTGAGAATCAACCTGCAAGTCCTTCCAACACATGCCAATGGCAGGTGGTAAGAACAGGAGAGATTCCTGGTCAGCCATGTGATGGAACAAAAACTGGAGCCTCTACCATCACTATCTGTAGCTCCAGACTACAATATGCATATAAAAGTGCATGTCACCAGATCAACTTGGACTCCCTGAGTGAACTGTAACACACCTCCATCATCATCCTGCTGAACCTGTGCTGCACCCACTCCAAGGCCGATATAGCCTTCCTGAGGTTCAGTGCCCAGAACTGAACAGTAAGTGGGGTCTAACTAGAGCTTTAAATAACTGTCCTGCAACTTCTACACTTGATGCCTTATTGATGTTTCCTACCAATGTGGCTAAGAACTGACAGTCTTCTTGAGCAAATGAAGCTGAGTGGCAGGTAACCTGGTTTTAAGCCAGGCTGTCCTAGAGTTTTATTTTTTTATTTTCAACCTTTGAAATGTATTTTTGTGGGTGAGAAATGCATTAAAATATTTCGTGACATGCTTGGTAACTTGGCATACAGAAGCATTGACCCATGTAATTTCGATCAAAATGCATTGCCCAACTGTCACATGGATTTATAGTGAATACTAGTCATTTATATCCTTGAAGAGAATAAATATAAAATATCCTGGAGGACATAATCAGTCAGCTTTTATCTATATATTCGAGAAGACGAGGAAGGAAACCCTTTTGAGGCCATGGGGCTGTTTTGCTTTGAAGGGTGAACAAATGGCACTGCCCATTCATTATGTTTACACTTACACACAGACTCTTGTTTGGTAAGTTCCTGTCAACCAGCTATCCAAAAAGTGCAGCACCTACTACAGGGCATCTGTGACTTCTGTGAACAGGGTAAGCATCTGCATATCTCCTTAATCAATCAGATCCAAGAATCGTTAATGAGCAGCGCAGAATCTGAAGCAGGAATTATCAGTTAGAATAGTGAGTTCAATGTCAAATCAGATAGAGAAAGTGAAATAAAGGGAGGAAACGAAAGATTGAATTAAGACAGTGAGAGAATTGAAAAGACAGAAAGATTTTAAAAAACTTCAGCAATAATTACATTCTGAAGGAATGAGACTCCACACTTGTTAAAGTTAATTTTCAATGGTAGCAGTAATTAATATTTATTGTGCCCTTAAATAACAACACTTTCATATAAGCTTCCATTAGAATGGGCAAACCCTAAATTGTTCTGTTGAGTTTAAGTTGTATCTATGAGGTACTTACTGGAACATAACACTGTTCAATGTATGTCACTGGCAAGCCTATTGGTGAGATGTCATTATAGCAAAATTTTTGAAGGAGTGACAGAAATTGGACAGAACTTTCGGATTTCAGTCGCTGAAAGCTGCTGTCTGATTTATACCTTAATAACATTGATGCAGTTAGCCTCATTATTATTTTTTGTTATGATCCTCTTAGAGACGAATAACTTTTAAATGGAGGTGTGAATTTGTCAGTGACCAACACAAAGAATTGCACAACTAGATTTCACGTTTTTAGACTTTTACAATAACAAACAAAAATCAACATCAACTAAACATTACTAAGTAGGCAACTAATACACAAAACTACAGAAAAGGTATTTTCCCCATTAACTAATTAACACACCCAAAAACCCCGCTTATCCATTACATACAAGTCTCTGCTGAGAGTACAGTGTAAAGTCCCAAGCTTCTCCCAGCTTCAAAAGCATCTCTTCTCCATGCCCCATCAGGGTGAAACTTAGTGTCCTTTTAAACAAAGTTCCCTCTTCTGAACATAATCGAATGGATTTCCACTAGCAAGGCACCGTATGGCGACTCCTTGGTCTTCAACTCTCCACAAACCTTGTCTCTTCAACTAGGGAATCTCTGCTTGATGGTTAACCTAAAAACATTCCTTTTGTTCAGCTTGGCATAACAGCACCTGTTCTTGGTCTTCTTCCCCAAATCTCTCTGTCTGACTGACCCTTACAGTCTTTGAGATTGTGAGTCAAAAGACCAGCTGCCTCCTCCTTTTGGCCTGGGCCTCTGTCCTCAGTTACATGGATTTGTCGCCAGGCAATTTCACAAGAGGTCACATCCCCATCTACAAACTACTCCACTTTACCTTGAATTAAAGGAGACAGTTTAAAACATAACCACCTTATAAATTCCAACGTTCATAACATTCTACTCTAAAATCTGGCACATCTTCTGTCCTTTATTCCCATTCACATCTTTCTCACATCGCACATTGCACACTAATCAAGAGATTGGGCGGGCAATGTGTTGCTAATTTTTTAAACCCTCCAAAATTGTTTGAGGACAGACCAGGGAACACAGGTAGTATCTTGGTGATATAACACCTTCAAGTTGGTTCTGAAAGCGCAGACAGGCCTGCCCAGCCACCTAAAGTGGTAGGAGCCTAGCAAATTAATGGTTAAAGACTTGCTGGTTTTTAGGTTATTGTTGAGAGGATTTGAGGTGGGAAGCAGATATCCTTTGATTAGACTTGTCTTCTTTTTCAACCTGTGGCCTCAGTCTCAGTCCACTTTGGTCTGATATTAGTCCAGGCCTGACTATGGACTTGGGCTGTACTTACACTGGAATTGTAGTATCAGAGCAAAGCACTGATGCTGCAGGCTGTTTTTTGCATGCACCCTAAGTCCAAAAACTTTCATACTTTGACATTATCTACGGCTATCAGCATGTTAACCACATGATTCGTGTTTCCACTCCATCCACTCATCTCCAATAATGAATTGAGTTCTGTGTGTCTTTTCCCATAATTCAGAGACCTAACCCTGACAATTATTCTCATTCTCTTACGGATCACCTCGGGTGCATTATCAATATTTTAAAGGTAATGTTCCTAAAATTGCATCAAAATACCTCAACTCTGGACAAATTGGTCAGCAATGACTTTTGATGGTCTAAAGGTACCACTGAGTATCTGGTACTGTTATACTTTGGGAAATACAGCAGTCAATTTGTGCACAGCAAGATCCCACAAGCAGCAATGAAATCAATGACAAGATAATCATGCCCCACTCCAAAGGCTCTAACACAAAATCTAGGCTGGCACATCCAGTGTAACAAAACTGAGGGAGTGCTGCACTGCTGGAGGCCCCTTCTTCCCTCTCAGGTTGATATTAAAAATCCCATGGCGCTAATTCGAAGAAGACCTGGGGAGTTCTCCCCGTGCCCTGGCTAACAGATTATCTGGGTAATTATCACTTTGCTGTTTGTGGGAGCTTGCTGTGCGCAAAATTGGCTGTTGTGATTCCCACATTACAATGTTGACCACACTTCGAAAGCACTCTGTTGGCAATTAAGTGCTTTGGGATGTACTCATATAAAGGGTGCTACATAACTGAGGTCTTTCTGTTTCCTTTCAAATAGCATCAACTGCTAACAGTACAGTTTTGCTGCTTGTTTTGTACAATTACCTAACAAGGGATGGAGGTTAGCAGTTTATTCCCGAGGTATTAGTCAACCTGCTTGTCCCTTCGACGTCAGATTGTAAAGGGTTACTAAATCACTGAATGATCCCTTCGAGTTTGGTGTGTTTATTACTGTTCTGCTTTCAGTTGGTGTTCAATGCCCTGAGATGCCCAGTTGGTGGGGGTGATCTCTAGGACCTAGGACAACAGTCTCCCTGCACAGCCCTTATTAACAAAAATGCAACTTGTTTTTTCAAAAGACATTAAAGCTATGCACAATCCAGCAGCCAATTAACAATTAGCCATACTGATCCTCCCTATAAATACCTTCTCTCACCCGGTATCTCAGAACGCACTGACTGACAGGAATAGGGGTGTAATCACGGGGAGAGGATTGACAGGGAAAATGCAACAACTCATTGTATTTCTTTTCCTCCTCACTGCGATCACTGGTATGCCTTGTTCCTGAGTCTCTCTCTGTTCTTAACCTGACATCATCCCCAAATCTCTTCTCTTTTTGTGCTTTCATTGTAGATCCCAATGAAGCCGTCCAAGATCAACTGAAGTCCAGGATAAGAGGTAGAGTTTAACTATTTGTCTGCTTGTCCATTTGTGTCCAGGCCGTTCTGAACGCAGGCACAATCTGCTATTCCGTGGCTGTTTGTAGTTGCCTACAAATATTTATCTATGGTATTTTTTTTCAAGTTTATTAGGGTGCAATATTGCATCTATCGTTAATTTTTCAAGTTCGTACGCTACAGGGTGAAATACTACTGTGGTTAAGCCTATTTACCTTTTAGTCGTATTGTAATTTTTGGGTAATAACCCTTTTTCGAAAAGAAAAACTTTAATTGCATTTAACTCAAAGAGGTGGGTAAACGGCATTTTTCTGTTCTGTCTTTCCCTGGGTTTCGCCAGCTCTTAAGTAACTCATCACTTTCTGCCGAGCTCAGTGAATCAAGCTTTTGTCTTTACGTTCTGAAGTTGGTCTTTGTATCAAACATTCCAAACTGTATCGACATGGTGTGTGTGATACTGCACCTTCTTTACTCAACAAGTTCAAGAATTGTCTTATTCCGTCAATTCTTCTTGGCTTGTGATTTCTTTCCTCGGAAAAATACAACTAAATATTGCATTTCGATAGCGGCGTTCATGACCTCAGGATGTCCCAAAGAGCTTTGCAGCCAATGAATTACTTCTGAAGTGTAGTCACTATTGTAATGTAGGAAATGCTGCAAATATGCCTTGCACAGCCAGCTCCCACCAACAGCAATGTGATAATGTCCACATAATCTGTCGAAGGGTCATGAGGACTCGAAACGTCAACTCTTTTCTTCTCCGCCGATGCTGCCAGACCTGCTGAGTTTTTCCAGGTAATTCTGTTTTTGTTTTGGATTTCCAGCATCCGCAGTTTTTTTGTTTTAATCTATGTTAGCCGTGTTGGTTGAGGGATAAATAGTAGCCAGGACACCAGGGAGAACACTTATGTTAATGCCATTTAAAAGCACCAACACAAAAGCCTAGAAAGCTTTTATGCCGTACATTCTAACAACACCCTGTCTCCTAATCACCACCAGCTGAGAGTCCCTGATTTTTAGCTGAGCTTCCTGACTGACTATGTGCCTGACATTGCCCAGCTAGATCTGGCAAGGCTGAAGTCAAAGCTCCCTTCCTCCCGATCCCATTCCTTTCCCCAACTGCTTGCTCACTCATCACACTGAGCCTGTTCTCAATGCTTTGCTCTATCATGAGCTGAGTTTCAAGCTGCATCTCCAAGCCCGTTGGTCAGTGCAAAGTTCACCTGCAAACACTGCGCGCCTCCAGCCCTTGGATGTCTTGATATATTAAAACAGGGGTCGGCAACCTATGGCATGCGTGCCAAAGCTGGCATGTGAGACGATCGTCCAATCTGAGCGACCAGAGCCGCAGGCATGACAGACTGCCTTAAAAATATCAGAGCTGGAGCTTTTTAAAGCCGGTCTGTCAGTGTCAGTGTCAATTTCACTGAGGTAAAAGCAAAACACTGATTGGAGGGGTAGGGGGTTGGAGGAGGTGGGGACGGTGTGGGGAGCTTGAGGGGAGTGGGTGTTGGATGCTGGAAATCTGAAACAAAAACAAAAATCGCTGGAAAAACTCAGCAGCTCTGACAGCATCTGTGGAGAAGAAGGCAGAGTTAGCGTTTCGAGTCCGTATGACTCTTCATCAGAATTGAAGAGGAATAGGAAATGTGGTAAAATATAGGCTGTTTAAGGGGGGGTGGGACAGGTGGAGCTGGATAGAGGGCCAGTGATAGGTAGAGGCAAAGGAGAGATTGCCAAAGATGTTAGAAACAAAAGGATTTCATGGAGTTGTTGCGCTGCTGCTTCCAACCTTCAGGCAGCAGGGTGACTCCGATATATTATTTTCGAAAAGCCCGCCAGAAAGCTGAAACTGCTCGAAGGTCAGCATCAGAGTGGCAACTGTCAGGAGAGAGCTCGCAAGTGAAAAACGGTAGGTCAAATCCCTGCAATTCTAGAATTAATTGGATGCTGTGTGTGGTTTGGGGGGAGGGGGGTGTGTCAGGGAGTTTGGAGGGGTGGGGTGTTGGGGAGAGGTGGGGGTTGGGGGGAGGTGGAGAGGGGGTGGGGGGTTGGGGGGAGGTGGAGAAGGGGTGGGGGAGGGAGATTGGAGGGGTAGGGAGTTGGAGGAGGTGGGGTTGGTGTAGGGAGCTTGAGGGGAGTGGGTGTTGGACGAGGGAAGTTTCGGGAGGAGGTTGGAGGGGAGGTTATGGGGTAATTATATATAGAGGCTTTATAAACGCTAAAATGTATTACTGGCACGCGAAACCCTAAATTAGACTGAATAAATGAAGAGCCGGCACACCACTTCTGAAAAGTTGCTGTGCCCTGTATTAAAAGTACTTCTTCTTCAGGTGCCATGTTTTGCAATGTCAGCGATCATGGCTCTGCGACTTTCAGGGTTTTTGATAACGGTCAACATCTTGGTTTTGTTCTCAAATCTTATACCTGTTCTGCTTCCGTCAGTCTATTTCCTCCTTTGTCTCCCAGTTGCTCTTCTACCCTCAGCTTTACCAGTCACCACCAGATATTCTAGTTTCTCTCTCCTATGTACTTGCCTAAGGAATTATAATTGTCTCTTGGCGATCATTTATAGAAGTTCTTGTGTGCCTGCTTTCCTTAAAATTTTCTCACTTAGTTGTGTGTGTTGTCCAGCTAATCCTCATCATCGGTATCAGGAACCTGCTGCCTTTAATTTACCTTCCAATTTATCTTAGGTGTAGATTGTTGTTGTAGTGTAAGGAGGTCGGAGAGAAATTTTTGAGAGTACCTTTCCCTTGTTGCCCCTAGTTTTGTTCCTTGATTTGCCTTTCCTAGGGGATTACAGGGTTGCACGGGTGAGAAGGAGGACAGGGGTATTGAGTGGGAGGTGGAGCAGAAGAAAGAAGCCTTGTTATGTCTGTAAAATATGTTCCATCCAACAGTGAGACCTCCTGCTGAAGTAGTGTAGCTCCTGCCCCCATCCGAGTCTTTATAAACTGACTGGCACTTTGGAAAACATTTTGTCAACCTGCAATTTTTTAAAAAATCATTCATGGGATATGGGCGCTGCTGGCTAGCATTTATATCCCATCCCTAAATGCCCTTGAGAAAGTGGTAGGTGAGCTGCGTTCTTGAACCACTGCAGCCCTCGTGGTGTAGGTACACCCACAGTTTTATTAGGGAAGGAGTTTTGACCTAGCGAAGGAACAGCGATATATTTCCAAATCAGGATGGTGAGTGACTTGGAGGGGAAATTCTAGGTGGTGGTGTTCCCGTCTATCTGCTACCCTTGTCCTTCTGGATGGTAGTGGTCGTGGGTTTGGAAGGTGCTGTTGAAGGAGCCTTGGTGAGTTCCTGCAGTACATCTTGTAGATGGTACACGCTGCTGCCACTATGCATCAATGGTGGAGGGAGTGAATGTTTGTGGTTGGGTTGCCAATCAAGCGGGCTGCTTTGTCCTGGATGGTGTCAAGTTTCTTGAGTGTTGTTGGAGCTGCACTCATCCAGACATGAGGGGATTATTCGATCACACTCCTGACCTGTGCTTTGTAGATGGTGGACAGGCTTTGGGAGTGGGGAGGCGAGTAACTCGTCGCAGGATTCCTAGCCTCTGACCTGTATATCTATATTGAGTTAGCTAGGCCTGAATAACACCCTCCAAAAACAGGAGCAAAACGCATATGCTCCAACGTATTACTGAACACAAAGACATGGGGTTGCGTTTCCAGTGTCATCACTCCAGTCTGGGATAAAACAGTTAGTGGGCGTTTTGGAAATCAGGAGTCTGCCCGTGCTATACAAATTGAAGGTAATAGGCTGGTTGTGCTCATTAAAAAGGCAATTGACTGCGATAATACGTGCAGAATGGAATAAAACGCTTTCAGAGTAGAATTTACATCAGCCAGGATGGTCTGAGGGCCCTTAGCTTCTTCCTCAAACAGAGGCCCGAACAATCCCCATCCACCACTACTCTCCTCCGTCTGGCTGAACTTGTTCTCACACTGAACAATTTCTCCTTCAACTCCTCTCACTTCCTCCAAATAAAAGGTGTGGCTATGGGTACCTGCATGGGCCCCAGCTATGCCTGTCTCTTTATGGGGTATGTGGAACATTCCTTGTTCCAGTCCTACTCAGGCCCCCTTCCACAACTCTTTCTCCGGTACATCGATGATTACTTCGGTGCTGCTTCATGCTCTCGTCGGGACTTGGAAAAATTTATTAATTTTGCTTCCAATCTCCACCCCTCCATCATTTTCACGTGGTCCATCTCTGACACTTCCCTTCCCTTCCTTGACCTCTCTGTCTCAATCTCTGGTGATAGACTGTCCACCAATATCCATTACAAACCCACCGACTCCCACAGCTACCTCAACTACAGCTCCTCACACCCCGCTTCCTGTAAGGACTCCATCCCATTCTCGCAGTTCCTTCACCTCTGTCGCATCTGTTACGATGATGCTACCTTCAAAAGCAGTTCCTCTGACATGTCCTCCTTCTTCCTTAACTGAGGTTTTCCACCCACGGTCGTTGACAGGGCCCTCAACCGTGTCCGGCCCATCTCCTGTGCATCCGCCCTCATGCCTTCTCCTCCCTCCCAGAAACATGATAGGGTCTCCCTTGTCCTCACTTATCACCCCACCAGCCTCCGCATTCAAAGGATCATCCTCCGCCATTTCCGCCAACTCCAGCATGATGCCACCACCAAACACATCTTCCCTTCACCCCCCCTATCGGCATTCCATAGGGATCGCTCCCTCCAGGACACCCTGGTCCACTCCTCCATCACCCCCTACTCCTCAACTCCCTCCTATGGCACCACCCCATGCCCACGCAAAAGATGCAACACCTGCCCCTTCACTTCCTCTCTCCTCACCGTCCAAGGGCCCAAACACTCCTTTCAAGTGAAGCAGCATTTCACTTGCATTTCCCCCAACTTAGTCTACTGCATTCGTTGCTCCCAATGTGGTCTCCTCTACATTGGAGAGACCAAACGTAAACTGGGCGACAGCTTTGCAGAACACCTGCGGTCTGTCTGCAAGAATGACCCAAACCTCCCTGTCGCTTGCCATTTTAACACTCCACCCTGCTCTCTTGCCCACATGTCTGTCCTTGGCTTGCTGCATAATTCCAGTGAAGCCCAACGCAAACTGGAGGAACAACACCTCATCTTCTGACTAGGCACTTTACAGCCTTCCGGACTGAATATTGAATTCAACAACTTTAGGTCTTGAGCTCCCTCCTCCATCCCCACCCCCTTTCTGTTTCCCTCTTCCTTTTGTTTTTTTCCAATAAATTATATAGATTTTTCTTTTCCCACCTATTTCCATTATTTTTAAATATTTTAAAATCTTTTATGCTCTCCCCACCCCCACTAGAGCTATACCTTGAGTGCCCTACCATCCATTCTTAATCAGCACATTCGTTTAGATAATATCACCAACTTTAACACCTATGTGTTCTTTTGTTCTATTGTTGGTGACATCTTTTGATGATCTGCTTCTATCACTGCTTGTTTGTTCCTACAACCACACCAACCCCCTCCACTTCTCTCTCTTTCTCTCTCTCTCTCTCTCTCTCTCTCTCTCCCCCCCCCCCCCCCCCCCCCCCCCCCCCCACACACACCTTAAACCAGCATATATTTCAACTCTTTCTTGGACTCGAACTGCAGTTCTGTCGAAGGGTCATGAGGACTCGAAACGTCAACTCTTTTCTTCTCCGCCGATGCTGCCAGACCTGCTGAGTTTTTCCAGGTAATTCTGTTTTTGTTTTAGCCTAATTTCCTGATTGCTCATCAGGCAGGCTGTAATGGTGGGTTGTCTGAGGGCAGAGTTAAATCTTGGCTGTTCAGTGTTCTTTGATCACTGGAAATGCTTTGTTGGAGAAGTAGATGTATACAGACTTCAATTCATGATTTAAGAACCTGAGACCTTATGCAGACGGGCCATTTCTGCATTGCGCAGCTAAAGAGGCCAGAACAACCCTTTAAATTACAGGCTGTGACCTCGATTCGGGTCACGGCCAATGAGCTGCAACACTGGATATCCTTCCCTTCTGCTCCGACTGGGCGGGATATTCTCAGTCTATAGTCCAGGACCCGCCCAGCACTCTTAATTGGCCCAACTGGTGCTTTATTCGGTGTCTTTGGGCGGCAGGCTTGGAAGTATCCGCAAATCATTCAGCCCCTAGTTTGGGCAGAGTTGGTAGTGGGGAGGCTGATTTGTATAATTGGCCTCAGCACCCCTTGTTTTGGGAGTTAAAATTAAAATCAGCCGAGGAAGAGTGAACATGAAGGAAGACAAAAGCCTCCTGAAGCAGCTGTGGACCGAGAAAACCTTCTCCAGGGTGAGTTAAACATTGGCTTTTAACATAATGTCTTCATTCTCTTGTATGACCATCTCTCAGGTTTGTTTTCTTGATACTTTAGTGTACTTTTCCAAAAGGTCTGAGCCTCTGATTAGTGAAGCTGACACAACTGAAGAAAAATACGGTAGGAATCGATCAAATTAAATGTTTTGCTGATGTGACGTTTTAGCCTTTGTGATATTCTGTAGAGTATAGTGGAGTCGTTACCTGTGTTCTACATGTGAAGAAACAAAGGACATCTCAGGGAGAGAAACTGCCATCCAAGCACACACAGTTATATAGTGTAGCCCGATAAACACTAACCACTTCCTGCATGTTTGTTATAAACTCCGCCAGGATTTCACATTGAAAGAAGTATGTAATATGGAATGAGTATGTCAACGTTTTACTTCATATTCTTCCAGAGGTTGGAGACTTATTCCCGTCGATAGTCCTATGGGCACCAACATCTATCTGGTGCGTTGCTCAGATGGTCATTTCCCAAGTATAAGTCCAACAAGGAGGCCAGTTAGCTCAGCTGGCTAGATGGCTAGTGTGTGTTTCAGAATTATGCCAACAGCATGGGTTTAATTCCCGTTCTGGCTGAGGCAGACTTGAGACGTGGCTCTTCACCCTGCCCCAGAGAGTGGAAGGCCACCACTGCCAAAAACTGCCAAGAAAACAGCTCAGGATGAAGCATCAGCACACAATGAGGCAAAGATCTGCCTTTGGGCAGAGCACTCATGGAACGGAATGGAAGTCCAACAAGAGTACAAAAGCAAGGAGGTTATGGTAAACACTTATGCATCACTGGTAGACCTAAGCTGGAGAACTGTGTCCAATTCTGGACACAACACTTTAAGAAAGATTTAAAGGCCTTGAGAGGGTGCAAAAGAGATTTATCAAAGTATTACCAGGGATGTGAAACTTCAGTAATAGGAGACATATGGATCTGGGATTGTTCTCCTTAGGGCAGCGAAGATTAAGGGGAAATTTGAATGAGGCATTCAAAATCATGAGGGGTTTTGATAGAGCAGATAGGGAGAAATTGTTTCCAGTGGAAGGCAGATTCATAAGCAGGGGACATGTTGAAGATATTTGACAAAAAAATCCACAGGGGATAATGAACATTTTTTTAGGTTGAAACGCATTGCCTGGAAGAGCAGTGGAAACAGATTCAGTAGTAACTTTCAAAAGGGAATTGGATAAATACTTGAAAAGAAAAAAAAAATGAAGTTCTTTCAGGAAACATAAGAACATACGAAGTAGGAGCTGGAGTAGGCCATTCAGCCCTTCGAGCCCACTCTACCATTCAATGAGATCATGCCTGATCTATTTCCACACCATTTTCCTGCACTATCCCTGTATCCCTTGATATTTTTAACATGTAAAAATCTGTCAGTTTCTGTCTTGAACATACTCAATGACTGAGCCTCCACAGCCCTTTGGAGTAGAGAATTCCAAAGATTCATCACCCCAGTGGAGAAATTCCCCCTCCTCTCAGACCTAAGTGGCCTGCCCCTTATTCTGAGTATGTGCCCTCTGGTTTTAGAGCCCCCCCCAGCCAGGGGAAACATCCTTCCTATATCTACCCTGTTCAGCCCTGTAAGAATTTTGCATATTTGAATGTGATCACCTCTCATTCTTCTAAACTCCAGAGAATAAAGGCCCAGTCTTTCCTCAGAGGATGATCCTGCCATCCCAGGAATTAGTTTGGTGAACCTTCATCGTACTTCCTCTATGGCAAGTATATCTTTCCTTAGGTAAGGAGACCAAAACTGCACATGATACTCTGTGTGTGGTCTCACCAACAAAGAACATGGGAGGATGGGACTATTTGGATTCCTCATTCAAGGAGAATGTTGAAGACAATGTGTTACTCTTCCTTGAATAGTGCATAGGGTTTATCATATTCATTTGAACGTGTTAGAAGATACTTCAGTTTGATGTCTCATCCAAAAGACAGCCCCTCCAACAACATAGTGTTCCCTCAGTGCTGAGGCGCCGCAGTGAAGCGTTGGCCAAGATTGTGTGGTCAATCGAGTCTTGGAGTAGGCCTGAACCAACAGTTTTTTAATTCGGCGGTGAGTGTGTAACACTGCGCCAAGCTGACAGTTTGTTAAAATTAGGGATGGGCTGACAAGGAGCAACCCTCCAGTATTGTCTTGGTGTCTCTAGAAGTTGCAGATAAATTTCCTGGAAAATATTACCAGCAGCCCAGCAGAGATGTTATAGGGCATTTAAAAACAATTGTGTTTTTTCTTTTTACACTCTGGTTTATGAATTGTAAAGAAAAATTGGAGATTGGGGAGGCTAAGATTGTTTGACTGACAGTAAAGAATCATCCAACGAAGAGTCATTTGGCTTTCCAGTTGGCCATGGGAAGGTGGACATCTTGTAGTCAAACATTCAGGTGACCAACGGCAGGAACATAGGGATTGAGCAGCTGGAGGCTGAAGATCACATGATGAACTGTCCAAGACTACATTCGACTTGAGTTGGCGAACAGATTGAAACCTGTTCAAACTTATTTTGCTTAGAACTTTTACAGTTGTTGAGGGAAGGAACTTCATCCTGTTAGTCAGGACTGACTTCAAAACATAGAAACAGGAGAAGGCCATTCAGTCCCTTGCATCTGTTCTACCATTCAGTTAGATTATGGTTGATCCGTACCTTAACTCCAACTATTTGCCTTGGATTCATAGCTTAATACCCTTAACCAACAAAAAACTACCACTCTCAATATTGAAATTTTAAGTTGACTGCCAGCCTCAACAGCTTTTTGATGGGGGCGAGAGTTTCAGATTTCCACTAACCTTTGTGTGAAGAAGTGCTTCCTGACATCACCCCTAAACAGCCTAGCCCTAACTTTAAACCTTTGTTCTAGGCTCCCCCCACCAGAAGAAATAGTTTCTCTCTATCTACCCTATCAACTCCTTCAGCCATCTTAAACACCACAATTAGATTACTCCATAATCTTCTATACTCCAATAGTCCCCAATAATTTAACTCTTTTTAATCTGGTGAACCTATGTCACCTCCCCTCCAAGGTTATGAGATGAGACTGGTGCCCCGTCCTATATTAGAAAGCACAATGTGGTGACCCATTTCTCCCAGTAATCTCACTCTGCTGTAATATTTTGTGTATTGAATCAAGTATACAGGGAATTAATATAAAAATAGTTCTATTCTAACGCCTTTGTGACAGTACAAATGTATATTAAATTGGATTTAATTTCTCACCAACTTCAAAAAACCACAACATGGAAAAGCAGGAAACGCTCGTGCTAACTGGGAAAGAGGATCAGACATTCATTCTTTTTGTCATTTTTGTGCACCATTGCCTTGAATACTTGAGTTCGGTCCCCCAAGGAAGTAGCCAGTGCTACCTTCTGAGTGCGATTCGCTCCAACTAAATTCATTAGTCCTTGTTCCCCTCCCCTCCCCCACCCCACCCCACCCAGCTACATAGAGCTGAAATATGCCATCAGTGGCTGTGGATATTGTAGTGATGCCCTTACCTTATCCTCTTTCCTCTTGACGTCAACCACTTTGATTACATACGGTTATATGGAATATACAGCACAAAAACAGGCCATTGGCCCAAGCAGTCCATGCCAGCATTTTTGCCACACTTGAGCTCCTCTCGTATTTCTTATCTAACTCTTAACATCATAACCCTCTATCCCCTTCTCTCTCAAATACTTATTGAGCATCCCTTTAAACACATCTACTCTAATCACTTCAACCACGACCTGTGGTGGCAAATTCCACATTCTTACCACTTTTTGGGTGAAGAATTTTCTTCCAGATTCCCTATTTGATTTCTTGGCAATTGATGGCCTTGCTCTCTGCAAATTTTTTCTCTTCCATTAATGATCCAATTCCCTTTTCCAAGCCTCAATTGAATCTGCCTTCACCACACTCTCAGGCGGTACATTGCAGATACTAACCATTTGCTGTGTTAAAAAAAAAAGTTGTTCCTCATGTCACCTTTGGTTCTCTAGCCAATCATCTTCAACCATTGTCCTCTGCCTCTTAACCCTTCTGCCAATGGGAACAGTTTCTTGCTATCTACTCTGTCCAGGTCCCTCATAATTTTACATATGCATTAGGAGCAGGAGTAGGTCATTCGGCCCCTCCAGCCTACTGGGCCATTCAATAAGATCATGGTGATCTGATCGCTGCCTCAACTCCACTTTCCTTTGTACGCCCTATAACCTTTGACTCCCTTGTCAATCAATTTTGAAAACCTCAATTAAATCTCCTCTCAATCTTCTCTTCTGTAAATAACACTATGAATATATTCTTTTGGAATACACTGATATCACTGCACATGGCTACCACAGGAATTCTATTCTCTCCTCCATACTGTAAAATTGCAGCAACTGAGCTTCATAAAAATGTTCTCCAACCCAGGGAAGAGTTGCTACTTGCTGCCTCCCAATGCCAAACTAATTTGCAATGACCACGAGCACCACAACCAGAGCCCAACCGTACCAGTGTGAAGTCACTTCCTCCAGTGTCTTCAATAACAGTCAACTAATGTTGCCCATTTTGTACTGTGTGCTGCATTCACATTGGTGTGCGTCTGACTGGCACAGTATAAGAACCAGATCCACTCCGTGGAGGTGAATGGAGCATTTGGGTTGTTGTTACTGGTATTGTACTCGTTGAGTTCTTCACGGACAGCCCAGGTCAGAAAGGGGTTGCCTTACCTCCTGTCTTCCTCCCTTTTCCTCATGCTGCTGCTGTGTAGCCAGTGGCAAGGGCTGTGCCCTCATGATGGCGAAGTTGTGCAGCATTGCAGCAGACCACAACAATTCTTGACACCTCCTCTCTGCAGAGTTACGCAGGGATTCCCCCCCTCAAAAGGTCCAGACAGCGGACACACTTTGACACACCAACAGTCTGCTCTATCACATTTTATGCATCAACCCGGGTGTGCTGGCTTGTGCTCTGGAGTCATCAGTTGTGTGGTCAGCAGATAACATGATAGAAAATGTTACGATGAGTCAAGTCAGATAACATGATAGAAAATGTTACGATGAGTCAAGTGAAATTGTCTCACCCAAGGCATCATATTTCCCAAGTTAAATGACCAGTCTCTCCAAAACAATGGTCACATCACACCATGAAATCATAGAACCTCCCAGCCCCGAAGGAAGCTATTTGGCCCATCATATCTGCACTGGCTCTTTGAAAGAGCTGTTGAATTAGTCCCACTCCACTGCTGTTCCCACATAGCCTTGTAATTTTCTCCCTTTCAAGTACATCTCCCTTACATAATCCACAGAAAACTCTTTTTGGAAGATACTATTGAATCCGCTTCTATTGCTCCTTCAGCCAGTGCATTCCAGATCACAACAGCTCTTTACGCATAAAAAACATTCTCCTCGTCTCACCCCTGGTTCTTTTGCCATTTACCTTAAAAAGTTTTATTTATAACTTGAATTTTTTTTAGAATGTTGACTTTGTTGAAATCCTCTTTTCACTATTTTTCCTTCTAATTAGGTTGCGTTGTTGACCAATGTTTCCCTCGTTTGCAGACATGTGCAAATGGAAAGTTTGGGAATACAGGTAGGAAATACACTGTAATGAAATGATCCCTGCTGCAGAGTATTACACTTTATTAGCTGATCACAGCTAGAAGATCACTGAATATTCAATGTTCAATTTTGAACCAGATAAAAAAGACAGAAAGGATAGGATTCATAAACTGCAATCTTCTCCTCAACAATATGTAGACTTTTCATCTGAAAGAAAGAATTGCATTTATATAGCACCTTTCACAACTGTCAGGCATCTCAAAGTGCTTTATAGGCAACAAAGTATTTTTTGAAGTCTGGTCGCTGTTGTAGTGTGGGAAACACAGCAGCCAAGTTGAACACAGCAGGTTCCCACAAACAGCAATATTATAATGACCAGATAATCTGTATTAGTGATGTTGATTGAGGGATAAGTATTGGCCAGGACACCGGGAAGAACTCCAATGAAAACAGCAAGTGCTGAAATACTCAGCAGGTCTGGCAGCATCTGTGGAGCAAGAAACCGAGTTAACGTTTCGAGTCCAATATGACTCTACTTCAAAATTGGAGTTGACTAAGTTTGCCAGTTCTGGGCGAGAGCAGGAAGCGGCACCGATACGGTCATCGATGTACTGGAAAAAGAGTTGGGGCAGGGAGCCTGAGTAGGATTGGAACAAGGAATGTTCCACATACCCCACAAAGAGACAGGCATCATTAGGACCCATGTGGGTACCCATAACTTCTGATTCGGAGATGAGAGTGCTACCAATAGAACCATGGTTGCAGTTGTTATCTACCAGTCCCTGTTCAATGATGGGTGTTTGTGGATGCCAAGCGAGGAGAGAAACCACTTTGGCTGTGTTGTTCCTGTGGACAGATAACTTATAAGACCATAGGCACAAGAGTAACCCATTCGGCTCATCAAGTCTGCTCGCCATTCAATGAGATCAAGGCTGATCTGATAATCCTCAATTACACTTTCCTGACTTTTCCCCTTAACCCTTGATTCCCTTAATGATTAAAAATCTGTCCATCTCAGCTTTGAATATACTTACCGACCCAGCCTCTACAGTAAAGAATTCCATAGATTGACTACCTTCTGAGAGAAAAAGTTCCTCATCATCTCTGTTTAAAATGGGCGCCCCCTTACTCTGATATTATGCCCTCTGGTCCTTGACTCTTCCACAAGAGGAAACAACCTCTCAGCAACTACCCTGTCAAACCCCCTAAGAATCTTATATGTTTCAATAAGGTTGCCTCTCATTCTTCTAAACTCCAATGAGTACAGGCCCAACCTACTCAACCTCTTCTCATAAGAAAATCCCTCCATCCCCGAGATTAACCTAATGAACCTTCTCTGGGCTGCCTCCAATGCCCGTATATCTTTCTTTAGATAAGGGGACCAAAGTTCACAGTATTCTAGGCGTGGTCTAACTAGTGCCTTGTATAGTTTTAGCAAGAATTCCCTATTTTTATACTCAATTCCCTTTGAAATAAAGGCCAACATTTCATTTGCCTTCCCTATTATCTGCTGAACTTGTATGCTAGCTTTTTGGGATTCATGCACGAGGACCCCCAAATCTTTCTGTGCTGCAGCTTTCTTCAGTCTTTCTCCATTTAAATAATATTCAGCTCCTCTATTCTTCCTGCCAAAGTGCATAACCTCACATTTTCCAATATTATGTCCCATCTGCCACGTTTTTGCCCACTCGCTTAACCTGTCCATATCTCTCTGTAGACTCTTTGAGTCGTCCTCACCACTTGCCTTCCCACCTATTTTTGTGTCATCCGCAAACTTGGCAATAGTACATTCACTTCCCTCATCCAAGTCGTTAATATACATTGTAAGTAACTGTGGCCCCAGCACTGATCCCTGTGGCACTCCACTAGTTACAGGTTGCCATCCTGAAAATGCCCTCCGTATCCCAACTCTCTGTCTTCTATTAGTTAGCTAATATACTACCCACAACACCATGGACTCTTACCTTATTAAGTAGCCTTATGTGCGGCACCTTATCGAACGCCTTTTGGAAATCCAAATATATTACATCTGCTGGTTCCCCTTTATCTATCCTATGTGTTACCTCCTCAAAGAATTCTAATAAATTTGTCAGGCATGATTTCCCCTTCATGAAGCCATGCTGACTCTGCTTGATTATATTATGCATTTCTAAATGCTCTGCTATTATATTCTTTATAATAGACTCCAACATTTTCCCAATGATAGATGTTAAGCTAACAGGCCTATGGTTACCGTTTTTTGTCTCCCTCCCTTTTTGACTAAGGGTGTTATGTTGGCAGTTTTCCAATCCTCTGGGACTTTTTCAGAATCTAAAGATTCTTGGAAGATTACTACCAATGCATCCACCATCTCTGCAGCTATTTCCTTTAATATCCTGGGATGCAACCCATCAGGTCCAGGTGGCTTATTGGCCTTTAGCCCCATTAGTTTCCCTAGTACTTTTTCTCTAGTGATAGTCATTGTATTTATTTCCTCCCCCACCTCTTTTGCGCCATGATTATTTAGAATTTTTGGCCCACTGAGTGCATGCGACTAACAATGGTGTATGCCACTGATTTCTGTATTAAGAGGATCTATCTCCTGAATCAGGCCAGTGCATTAGACACCCAGGACTGGGCACCTTTCAAAATGGAGCCAGCCAATTTTGAGGGAGCATTAAGGCTAACAAACCTATTTTCAGCTCATTATGGTCTTTAATAGAAAGTGAAAATGCATTCAAAATTGACTCCCAAAAGTGATAATTCCTTGAAACAATTTGCTAGGCAGTTAATGGCTGAAAATGTCTAGCTGGATGGTGGAAAAGACTACTGATTTCTGCACGCAGGATTCTCACTTTGCACCCTCCATAAACCCGACTCCATTCAAAACCCTGTTGCCCACAGCCTAACTCACACCAAGTTCTTTTCACCCATCCCCCACTTAACTCACTGACCTACATTGACTCCTGGTCCAGCAGTGCCTCAGTTTTAAAATTCTCATGCTTGTTTTCAAATCCTTCCTTGACCTTGCCTTCTCCTTATCTCTGTAACCTTCTCCAGTCCTAAAACCCTCTGAGATAATCTAATTCTGACATCTTGAGTATTTCCTCTTTTCATCACTCTACCATTGGCGATCATGGCTTCAGCTGTCTTTGGAAAATGCTTTGGAATACCCTCCCTAAACCTCTGTCTCTCTACTTCACTGTCCTCTTTTAAGATGCTCCTTAAAGCCTACCTCCAGGTCCCAATATCTCCTTATGTAGTTCTGGGACAAAAGATTTAGTTTTATAATGTTCCTGCAAAGCACCTTGAAACATTTTACTATGTTAAAGGCACTATATAAATGCAACTTCTTGTTATCGTTCAAAACAAAGTGATTATGATTTTCCTAGAACACCAATCAAAGGAAATCTTTATGGATGCATTAATGAGGTCGCTTCATATAATCAAATTCATCATCCACCCAACTCTCTTTTATCAGAGTATTTGTTGAGTTTTCATCAGTGGTAAAGTCTTCCAATTTATTTATCTTCATGTAGGTGACGAAGAGAGGCAGTTACTGGAAGTTCGCTGTGTGGTCGAATTTGGGACTTGTGCCACTACCTGTTTCAATAACTACAAAACCTCTAACAGTGTTTAAACACCCAATGTCCCTCCCATCTAATACAAAACCTTTAGAATAGGACTGACGTTGAAATAATTGGCCCAACTTTTATTCATTTGGATAACCACTGTTCCAAAAAAATGATGGGATGCCCAATGCAAGAACTGTGTGCGGTGTAAAGCTCATCTCCTGAATTATTAAATTATTTTCTCAATAATCTAACCCTGTCATCTGTATATCTGCATAAAACAATGCACTCTATTATATGCAAGGTTATTGTAATATTCAGTTCAGGGTCCCAGTTAGAGACATGTTTTGTTTCAATGAACTCCAAACTCAGTTCCCTAACTACCAACTCCATCCTCTCCCTGGCAACCGTCTGAGACTAAACCAGTCTGGTTGCAATCTTGGTGTCACATTTGATCCTGCGATGAGTTTCTGACATCATATTTGGGCTATCAGTAAGGCCGCCTCTTTCCACCTCCGTACCATTCCCCGACATCGTCCCTGTCTTAGCTCATCTGCTGCTGAAACCCTCATTCATGCCCTTGCTACCTCCAGACTTGAATGTTCCAATGCACTGCTGGATGATCTCCCACATTCTACCCTCCATAAACTTGAGGTCATCCAAAACTCTACTGCCCGCATCTTAACTCACATCAAGTACCATTCACCTATCATCTCCTGTGCTCGCTGATCTACATTGGCTCTCGGTCAAGAGCACCTTGATTTTAAATTTCTCATTCATATTTTCAAATCCTTTCATGGTCATCCTATCTCCGGAATCTCCTACAGACCCACAACCCTCCGAGATATCTGCACTCCTCTAATTTTGGACTCTTCAGCATCCCTTATTTTAATCATTCCACCATTGGCGGCCACGCCTTCAGCTGCCTGAGCCCAAAGCTCTGGATTTTCCTCCCTAAAACTCTCTGCCTTGCTGTCCCTCTCTCCTCCTTTAAGACGCTCATTAAAACCTACCTGTTTGACCAAGATTTTGGTCATCTGACCTAATATCTCCTTATGTGTCTCGGTGTCAGTTTTTGTTTTATAATGCTCTTGCAAAACACGAGACATTTTATTATGTCAAAGGCCTTATATAATTGTTGTTGGAAAAAAATAAGTCCCCAGTTTTGCCCCCTAGTCTCTTCCATGGTTTAACAGACACAGTCTGAACTCTGCTGGTCTCCCAACTGACCATTCCCTGTGAGTCCAGACAGTAAGCATTGACAGATTGATCTTCCAGAGGGTATCACTGCTCAGTCCAATGAGTCTTCACACATCAGCTAAAGACACACACTCACTCCCAGCCTCCCTCACTTGTTAGGGACCAGCAACTTAGAACTTAGGCTGATGACTTTCCCCTTTGCAACCCAGAGCTCTGCAAGCCATCTTGATCTAGTACAGCAGTTGGCAACTTTAATCAAAAGAACCATTTTTAAAAATTTAGTCAAAAACGTAATACTTACGAGCTCCAATGCTGTTATTTAAATGCCAAAACTGGTGAAAAACAAGAGACACATTTCAACAACATTTTAAGGATTTTAACAAAAAAATTATTAATTGAACGATCCTTCTTCACAGGTAGAATGTTAATAGAAGTTAAAAAAAATTAAAAAAGCTGTTTAATTACCATCAAAGCGTGTTCGATCGATCAAGGACTGAAGCCACAAAAGTCTTTAATGAGCCGCAGGTTGTGGTCCCTTGGTCTAGCATTAGTTTAGTTACCAAAACAAATCTCCTGTCCTCTGTAAACAAAACAGAAAATGCTGGAAATACTCAGCAGGCCAGGCAGCATCTGTGGAGAGAAACAGAATTAATGTTTCTGGTCATGAAGACCCTTCATCAGAACTGAGGAAAGACAGAGATGTGGTAGATTTCGAGCAAGTGAAAAGAGGTGGGGGGAGGGGAGAGGAGGAACAGAACGGAAGGTCTGTCATAGAATGAAGGGCCAGGAGAAATTAAATGACAAAAGATTTCGTGGTAATGGGTAAAAGTAAAGAAATAAAAGTTACTTCAGAATTGCTGAAAAATGAGACATGGTGTTGAAGCTTTTTGTCTTGCGCTCATCAGGACAGACTCACAAGAATACCAATAATAAAGGGAACAGCAATTTATCCTGCATAAGAGAGTGCTGACTGGTTGGCAAGTGGACTCTGATTGGTAGAGATATTGCCATGGAGAATGCACCAGGGAATACTTAGCTGCCAAGCTTTTGTTTCAATTCAAACCAGACAGGTCAACTCTGATTGGTCAAGGCATAGCCATGGGGAATGAACCAGGGAACGGCTGTCACCCAAGCTTTTGTTTAGTTGAAAAAGACGCAAAGTGCAGGCATGCTCCTTCTGCCTGCAAAGGACAGGGTCCTGAGTGTGAAGGACCCTATCCTGTTTTAATTTCCTGTTTTAATTTAAACAAATACTTGGCAGTTAACTGGTGCATTCTCCATGGCAATATCTCTACCAATCAAAGTCCAGTTGCCAACCAGTCAGCACTTTCTTCTCATGCAGTATAAATTGCTGTTCCCTTTATCTCTTCCGAATCTGTCTTGATGAGTGCAAGACAAAAAGCTTTGACAGCAGGTCTCTTTTTTTCAGCAATACTCAAGTTCTCTACTATCAAACAACTAAAAGTTACTTCCAGTCCCAACATATTTCCTGGACAAAGACATCAAAAAGGTTGCTACAACTAATGTAGGTACCTCTGCAAGTGTCACACAAATAAACACAGAAAATTCTGGAAGTGCTCAGCAAGTCCGGCAGCATCAGTGGAGAGTGAAACAGAGTCAAACTGGAAGTGCCCGGCACCACCTCTTGGGCAACAACTCTACAGGTAGGCCTGCATAGGGATTACATGAATTACCTTCACACCCATAGAGTGTTGTTCGGAAAAGAATAGTGAAGAATTTTGGAACTAAAGTGGGGCGGGGTGGGGGGGGGAGGTAAATGGAGTTAAGCTACAGATTAACCATGTTCTAATTGACTCATGGAACAGAGTGAAGGGGCTGAATGGTCTACTCCATTTTCTATGTTCCTATATCTCCTACTTTACTAAAGCTTTTAATTCATTATTTCTCAGAATTTCAAAACTGTGGAAGCCATTATCTTCCTTAGTCTTCTAAAACCAACCTTAGTGTCCTGTCTTCATGTCTGCCTAATTTGACTTGTCTTCTCTTTAGCTTCTTTCTATCCTGCTGGTGTCCTGTACAATGGAGCCTGAACTTGCTGCTTGGCTTCTCAATTGGGGGAAAAAAAGCTGTCTGCCTTGTCCAAATATCGGGAAACCATTTTCCAACATCCATCCACATTTTATTTTAGGAAGGATGTGATGGCAGCAGGGACGGTGCAGAAAGGATTCAGGAGAATGGTTCCAGGAGTGAGGAACTTCAGTTACACAGATTGGAGAAGTTGGGATTGTTTTCCTCAGAGCACTTTGAGAGGAGGTTTGATAGAGGTGTTCAAAATCGTGAGAAGTCTGGACAGAGTAGATGGGGACAAACTGTTCCCATTGGTGAAGGCTCGAGAACCAGAGGGTATAAATTTAAGGCAATTGACAAAAGAAGCAATGGCGACATGAGGGACGAGTTTTTTAGACAGCAAGTAGTTTGGATCTGGAAATGTACTGCCTGAGAGTGTGGTGGAGGCAGGTTCAACAGGTGGCTTTCAAAAGAAAACTGGATTATAATTTGATAAGGTGTGTGTGCGTGAGATGCAGTGTCAGGATGTCAGGGGTGAATGCCAAGTGGCAGGGTGTGGTGTAGGGTGAGTGATGGGGAGCGTGGGGCATTGAGCAGTCAGAGTGTTGGGTGGCATGCTGGGTTGGAGATGTGCTGTGCAGATACATTCACTCATCTTGACCACCCCAGCGAGATCATTAAACTTCTTAAGGCACTGCTGCCCGGTCCGTGGTCTCACACTCTGGGCATTGATTACTCTCGTGACCCATTCCCACCCTCTTCTCAGGGTCACTCTGGAAGGTTTCTTACCTCCTGTCAGAGACATCCCTTCTGGATTCAGCCTCCCGACAGAGTGCGTCCAAGGCAGTGTCACTGAATCTGGAAGCCCACTCCTTAACAGCGAAATGGCTTCTTGGTGAGTGGCCAAAACCAATTATCCTGCAGTGCTTTGTTGCGTTTTCACTTTTATAAAGACTGTGTGCCTTTAAATAGGGGATGCTGCCTGGAACACCCTGGTGAGTGCAGAGGGTGGCTGCACTGATAATGGACATGAGGTGGGTTGAACAATGTTCTGCCTTACCCACCTTGTTTCCAACTGCCCAACAGTCCCACTAGAAAATGTGAATGTTTGTGGTGTGTGAGGACGGTGTTGGGGCTAACATCCTGTGGTTGGATTACCTGTAAAACATTCACCATCAGGACTTACACATGAAGACTGGCCACTGGATTGAAGCAACAGAGGGCTGGCAGAACCCGGGGAACTATACACCAGCAAGAATCAGTGTCAGCAAGAGAAGACTACAGAAATATGGAAACTAAGAACCCAATGAAATAGTGGATGCCAGGGGGAGTATTATATAGCAATTGATTCTGAGCAATGAGTTATGCGCCTACGCTAATTTCAGATGACATCTGAGCATTTAACAGAGCAGAATCATAGCCTCAGGCCTGAGCCAGTTATCAAGTGAAAGCTTCAGAAAATGCCTTATTTCAAATTAGAGAGATTTGAATTTTAATCTTGTGCTACAAGTTCTTTGGCTGGGGAACAAGGGAAGAGTTTTATTTGTGGGATAAAATTTTCGTGGGACTTCTCCCCATTTCCTGTTGTAACACAGGGCATTGGTGTGACCGCACCTGTGTACTTTGTTCAGTTTTAAGGAGATAGTTCACAGAAAGTCCACCAGGCTGATTCCAGGGATGAAGGGGTTGTCTTCTGAGGAATGGTTGAGCAGATTAGGCCTATACTCGTGGAGTTTAGAAGAATGAGAGGGGATCTTAATGGAACATATTAAGGGGGCTTGACTGGGTAGATGCTTATTTCCCCTTGTGAGGGAAGCTAGAAAATGGGGACATGGTTTCAGAATAAGGGGTCGTCCATTTAAGATTGAGATGAGTAATTTCTTCTCTCAGAGGATCTTTGGAACTCTGCCCCAGAGAGTTGTGGAGGCTGGGTCATTGAACATATTCAAGGCTGTCCACAGATTTTTGGGGCAGGATTTTACGGCCACTCCCGCCAAAGTCAATGGACTTGTGAACGGATGGCCGCATTTTATGGCCCCACCCCCACCACGACAGGGCCGTAAAATTCCGCCCTTGAACTATAAGGAAGTCAAAAGTTATTGGGGGGGGGGGGGAGCAGAGAGGAAAGCAGAAGTGAGGCCACAATCAGATCAGCCATGATTTTATTGAATGGTGGAGCAGGCTCAAGGGTCAGTATAGCCTACTCATGCTCCTAATTCATTTTTCTTATGCGAAAACCAAAGAGAAATGGCTCAAATAACCCACAATGTTGTTTTCCAGAGTTTCTGCCGAGCCTCTGCCAAAGTTACAGTGCAAAGATTCAAGGACAAACCCCCGTGGAAATTTTTAGTCCACTTTAGATTTTGCCAAGATGAAGCGGGAGACACACAAAGATCAGGCAGAGAGCTTATTGTCCAAAACACTCCCCAAGTGTCTTTACATTTTTATATATATATAACCCCAAGGTATCTCTGTTTCTGGAAGTCATTCACTGTTCATAGAGTGTGTCAAGTTTAAGTTGTGGTTTGCTTTGCTCTGGTGATTATGTCATCAGGTTAAGCTTGTGTCTTTAACGGTTCTATGGACAGGAAATTCATTCATGCAGTGCCACTTCTATTGACACCTCAATTCCCTGGGAGGACAAGCACTACTTGTGTGTTCATTGTGGCTTTCAGCATTGACATGGACACACACAGCTACATCCCCTGGAAACGGTACCATCCTGACTTCACACAGCCCATCTAGCTGATGTGGACACTGAAACTGGCCATCGCAATTGCTGGCAAATGTCTGCATTGTCCACTCTTCAGTAAAGAAGCGTGGAGCAGCAGAATAGCATCTACGGTGGACTTACAACCTGATTGTCGGTAAGTGAAATGTATTGAATTATTTCCACTAGGAGGTGTTTGAAAGTAGTCGGGAGTGTTTCTGAAGGTGTTTTGGTGAATTTGCCAGTATTGCCACATCATCACAGGGGTGGTGAAGGAGTAAGGTAACCAGTCCAAACAGAGGCTGAAATGGGTATTGGGATAGCAGTGGCGATGCTTCTGGGTCTGTGGCACCACAGGGATTCAGAGCAAAGGCTGTGGAGGGGACAGGCTCTGCATGATGCCCTCTTCCAACTTGGGAGTCAGACTCCTCCATGTCTTTGAGAGTGATAGCTTTCTGGCAGACCTGCCAATGTAGCCAGCATCTTGGTGTTCATCCTTATCAGTGCTCTCCAGTGTGTCATCCCATCAGGTTCTCATCCAAGTCCCCTGCAGCAGAACCCATCTGTGACCTCATCCTCCATGTGAGCTGGCAGATGAAGCACCCATAACTTGTGGCCTGGCTGTGGCCCACTCGTATCCTGATGACTCACCACATGCAGATCCTAACTCTATACCATCCTTCAAGGTATATGCAGTGCCAGTATCTGAGTTGGGAGCTGTGTATCAGATCATGTGATGGGGCCTCTTCATCTATGCTGTGCTGTTACTCTCTCTCTTCCTCCAGGGGTTGCAGTGGCTGGCAGCAGTTCTTGGGTGCCTGAAAGCAGGAACTCAGAAGGGGATGATTGGTGTGAGGGAATTGGGGTGTAGTGGGGTGCAAGAGGTCCGTGATCACAGCATCTGCAGCTTGCTCATCATGCCAGATAGCAGGGAAGAGGGAGAGCTGGGAGCTGAGAAGGGACATAAGGTAGGAACATGCCAACATCCACAATGTTTACAGCGATGTTGGATGCCACAAATCTGTCACAGCCAATGATATGGAGAGCCCTTCCTCCCCAGGATTCAGGAGATGCAAGCATCCTTGCTGCCCGCTGGCTCTGCTCTGCTCCCTGTGATTATGGGCCACCTTGTCCTGCAAGAGAGAGGGCAGAATGCCAGTGATTGTATTGCACTGTGTGGGTGACGTTCCTGCCATAATTGAATAGCCAGATATGTGGAGGCAGTGAGAGGTGGGTAAGGTGAGGGCTGACAGCATTGGTAGCTGTGTGAGGGTGAGCTGAAGTATTTGGATATTATACGTGAGTCCTGAGTGCCAGGGAATGTTGCTAGGTGAGTGATGCATTGAGAAGCATGATGGGTTCATGGTGTGGTGGGCAGATGTCATGTGATGACCCTTCCAAGATATCTGCGATCCTCCAATTCTGCCCTCTAGTGCCTCCACGATTTTTATTGCTTCACCTTTGGCAGCCGTCCCTTCAGCTGCCTGGGCCCTAAGCTCTGGAAATCCCTCCCTAAACCTTTGTGCCTCTCTCTCCTTTGAAACCTACCTCCTTAACCAAGATTTTGGTCACTTGTCCTAATATGGGATTACACAGATCGGTGTCAACTTTTGTGTGATTACGCTACTGTGAAATGACATGGGGTGTTTTACTGCGTCAAGGAGCTGTACAAATGCAAGCTGTTGTTGCTCTAGTCAGGCCTTGAGTACTGCATCCATTTCCAGTCACCAACAATTGAGCATGGCTCGATCACTAGAGAGAGATGAGGGAAGAGGTACAAGGGTGAGTTGCATTGTCTAGGATATGAGCTGTGAGGAAGGACTGAACAGACCTGGATTTTAGAGCCCAGTAAAGCAGGGGTTCTGGGAAAACCCTTGAGGAAATTACTGTGAATTGAGCAGCAATGCTCCACGGGGTTTCTCGTAGTATGGATCAGGGTTGCCAGGATTGTGCTGGGGTCTGCAGGAATTAAAGATGAATCCCCCAGACCTGACTGCAAGCAAAACCTAGGAGGAAAATCTTGATAAAAAAGGGTTTATTTTCTTTCAACTCTTTAGTGTAATAGTTTTAAAAAATGTTGGAGATGGTGAGGGGTTGGTAAAAGGGTTATTTGACAGGGAGGGGTAGTTGGAGAGCAGGTGGTACTGAAACCTCTCAAAACAAATTCAAACAGTGTTGGCAACCCAAAATTCAATTCTTGCAGTGTTGTTTGGACCCAGTAAAAATGTGTGTGTGGTGGGGTGGGGGAAGAATTCTATTAAAGTTTACCATAAGATTTGATGAATACTCTCAAAGGTAAATTGATAAAGTTTATGTTAGAGCTGATTGCACAAGGTATGCAAACGGAAGTGATTCATTCAGTGATTTCTTGTATTCTTTGTCTAAATACCTTTTCTCAGATTGGAGTTTTGTAACATATTTTCACTGATACAGAATGCCTGCAACCCTCCAAATTGCACATTCACCCCATCAAATATGAACAAAAGTTCACAAGTTGAGCCAAGGAAGGTGAGGTTATATTGGGTCAAACAAGCTTTTCCTCTATTTCCCCATGATATTTAATGAGTTTGATCGAGGCAGTGATCAAATGGATTATACCTGGTCTTTTAAAGGCTGAGTAGCCAATTATCAATCCAAATTTTATGGTTCAACCATAGTGTGTTCCTGGTCAGATGTTGACAGTTCTTGTATTTCAAGCATGAATCTTGTGTGATGTCATGAAAATACAAAGTCTTTTAAATGGGCTTTTTTTTTAGGTTTTAATTTCCCCTAGTTTTAAAAAAAAAATGAAATCAACCACGAGCAAGAATATGCTTTTACAATCATAAATAACAAAATATTTGTGGTAACAAAAAGAAACATTGGGAAGTGCACAAGCATGCAATAGAAGACTTGCATTCATCTAGCACCTTTCACAACCCTAGGATGTCCCAAAACACTCTGCAGCCAATTAAGTAATTTTGAAGTGTAGGCACTGTCGTAATATAGGGAAACATGGCAGCCAATTTGTGCACAGCAAGCTCCCATGAACAGCAATGTGATAATGACCAGATAATTTCTTTCAAAGTGATGTTGGTTGACTTTACAGCAGAACAATTACAGAAGAAATAAATGACTAATGAAGACAGTTTTATATGTTTACAAAGCACAATGCTAAAAGGTTTGGACAAGCAATGTCTCCAGTGCCTCATTCTCCAACTTAGGGTGCACCTTATTAATGCTGACCATTGTTAAGGAGGGAAAATGCAAGGAATTCATTGTATGCACTGCTTTTGAGTGGTTTGAGAATGTGAAAAGTGTTATATAAAGACAAATTCATTTGTTTGAGACATTCCCTACATCAAGCAGGCAAATTGGTTGTGTTTGTCACATTGTTCAGATGTTTGGTGTTTGCTGGTTTTATCAAGTATAACTCAAAATTCTGGAATCTATCTTTTTTGGGAGGGGACAGGAAGAAATGTTAGAAGAACTGTGGAATCTTACAACACATTTGGCCCATCATACCTTGGGTGCTGAGTCTCTCCCCCTGCTCTTTCTTCTTGGTCTCCAAACTTTCTCCCTTCAAAAATGTATCCAATTCCCTTTTGAAAATTATGATTGAATCTGCTTTCATCACCCTTTCAGGCTGTGCCTTCCAGAGTCAATGCATTTCTCCTCATCTCCCATGACATTGTTTTTGTCAATTATCTTAAATCTGTATCGCCTGCTTCGTGACATGCCTACCAGTGGAAGCAGTTTCTCCCTATCCATCAAAACTACTCATAACTTTCAATACATCTATTAAATCTCCCCTGAATCTTGTCTATTCCAAGAACAAACCTAGTTTCTCTGGTCTCTCCAGGGAACTGATGTCCTTCATCCCTGGGACCATTTGAGTAAATCACCTCTGCACCCTCTCCAGGGCCTTGACTTCTTCCTAAGGGTGGTGGCTGCAATTGGACACAATGCTCCAGATGAGGCCTAAGCAATTAAACAGGTGGTCAAGTTGAGCCCTAAAATTGGAAGGCTCAACCTATTACTGAAGTGGTACCACTTCATCCAGGAAGATGGTATGAGGTTGACTATGTGTCCTGAGAGGAGACATTTCAGTTGTTGAAGGATCTGGAGATTGGTTGAGGGGAAGATAAGGCTCACCTGGGGCATTTAAGCCCATCCAGTTGAACTGCCCACCAACAATCACTGCTTAGACACACTTGAGCAAGGTAGTGCATTGTGTCGTGACCAGGAAAATGTCTTAGCAAGGATCAGGAGAATTGGTGAAATGTTTTTTAAACTTAACTGGTGACTGTCAAACAGAGGAATACTTGCTCACAAGATGGTGGGAGGGGTTAATTTATAATTAAGAATGCAATAAATGATTCCTCAGTACATATACAAATGCATGAATCAATGTTGCTGGAAATGCACAACATATAACATTAACCAATTAATTTGCAGCATCAAACCGCTTTTGGAAAAACAATTTGCAGCTTGCATCATATTCAGGGCTACAGATGATGTGTGGAAATGGTATTTCAAAAACAACATAATTAAAAACTCTGGCATTCCCTTATTAGTATACCTCTGTGGTACATTGAAAAGAACACACAACACGGGGAGGAACATGCTGGACATTTCACATGGTTTTATTTTTGAATAATATCATCCCCAGCGACCTCACAACCACAGTTCACAAGACCCCAGTCTGGTTGGGAAGGGCAGGGCTAATGAGATCCAATGAAGAAAATGAAATCCCAGCACTAAGCATGCAGGTAACACCACATGGAGTAGTGACCTGGTACTTAGACGAGAGCTCACAGAAGTTTGAGAACACTTATTCACTGCTGGCGTATAATGGGTTTCTTCTGTTTACTTAGTAGAAAACTGTGCAGTATTTAAATTCCCCACTGTTACACAAAGTACCTATGTACAATTCTGCTTGTTTAACACCAGGTTACAAGCTTCAATTAGCAAAATTACAATCTATGTTGGAATTCTGAAGGGGGAGAAGGAGAAACAGAGTGAGAAAAAATAGTTTTAATAATGATGAACCCAAGTGATAATACAAGTTTACAATAAACTGAGTGAACACAAAGTATGAAAGCTTTCTAGGTGTTTCTCATAGAATCACAAAATGATAGAGTACAGCAGGCCATCTGGCCTCTCGTGTTTGCTCAAACTCTTTGCAAGAGCTAGCCAATTAGTCCCATTACCACGCTCTTTCCCCATTGCCCCATAATGCTTTTCCCTTTTAAGTATTTATCCAATTCCCTTTTGAAAGTTAATGAATCTGCTTCCACCACCCTTTTAGGCAGTGCCACTAGATCTTAATTCATTGGATTAATTTTTAAAAAGTTAAAATTATTTTCCTCAGGTTACCTCTGGTTCTTTTGCCAAATTAGCCTTCTCTGCTCTAAGAAGCACAACCCCAGTTTACTTAATGTCTCCATGTAACTGAAGTCTTGCATCCCTAGTATCATTCTAGTATGTCTCCTTGCATCCTCTCTGAGTCTTAACATCCTTACTAAAGTGCTCAGAATTGACCTCAACACTCCAGCTGGGGCCCAACCAGTGTTTTATAAAGGTTAGCATGACTTTCTTGCCTATGCACTCAATGCTCTGTTTATGAAGTCGAGGATCCGGTATGCCCTTCTAAACAGTTTTTTTCAATTTGTCCTGCCACCTTTACTCTTGTGCACATGTAGACCCCAGGTCTCTCTGTTCCTGCACCCCCTTTAAACTGTACCATTTAGTTTGCTTCTCCTCAAAACGAATCACTTTACACTTTTGTGCCTTGAATTTCATCTGTCAGATACCCGTCCATTTCACCAGTCTATGTTGCTGGAAATCTGAAACAAAAAACAGAAAATGCTGGAAAAACTCAGCAGGTCTAGCAGCATCTGTGGAGAGAGAAATAGAGTTAATGTTTTGAGTCCGTATGACCCTTCAGAGCTCTGAGGAAGGGTCATACAGACTCGAAACGTTAACTCCATTTCTCTCTCCACAGATGCTGCCAGACCTGCTGAGTTTTTCCAGCATTTTGTTATTGTTTAAGATTTCCAGCATCCGCAATATTTTGCTTTTATCTTTATGTTGACCTGATGATGATTGTTACTACCCTCCTCACCGCTTACTACATTTCAGAGTTTCCAGTCACCTCCAAACTTTGAAACTGTACTCAAGCCCCAAGTTACTGATATGTATCAAAGAGAGGAGTGGACCTAATGAGGTCACAATTGCAGGGTTCATGTTCCTGAGGTATTGGGATCAGTTCTAGGGCAGGATAAACCTATACTGAGAATATAACAATGTAAAATTGAGAGCGACGAGGCAACTTTCTCAGAGCACGAAGTGGAGCAAGTGGGGGATGTTTCAGTGGGACAGCATGTAGGAAACTGTGATCACAATATCATTAGGCTTAGACCTGTGAAAAAGGACAAGGAACAATCAAAGGTGAAAATACACAACAGCGGTGGGCTAATGTCAGTGAGTTATAAAGAGATTTGGCCCAGGTGCATTGGAATCAAAAGACTGGCAGGTAAACCAGTAAATAAGCAGTGGGAGGTCATCAAAGAGGAGATAGTTGGAGTATGGACTGGACACATTCCCATGGGGGAGGTGGAGTGGGGAAAGGGAGGGCATTCAAACCTAGGTGGAGAGATTAAAATGAAACAGAAAAAGGAGGCTTCCCACAATAAATGTCAGGACTCTCAGCAGGGAACCAAACTGAATACAAGAAGTACACGGAAAATGTCTCAAGGAAATAAGAGGGGAAAAGAGATTGCATGAGAATTGATTAGTGAGTAAAAATAAAAGAGAACCCAAAAGTCTTTTTATAAACATGTAAAAAGATAGTCAATGGAAGAGGGGCACAGGGGCATGTCTGTGGTACAAAGTGAGTTTTTTGTATCTATCAGAGAAGAGCATGACATAGCAAAGGAGAAATTGGATAAGATAAAAATAGATTTTAAAAAAGGAGGTTTTAGAATGGTGGGCATCCCATGAAGTAGAAAAGTCACCTGGTACTGTTGGAGTGTATCCTAAATTGCTAAGGGAAGAAAGGGTGGAATTTGTAACAGGTCTGACCACGATCTTCCAATCCTCCTTGGATCGTGGGCTGGTGTCAGAGGACTAAAAGATTGCAAACGTTCTACTGCTGTTCAAATACAGGAGAGGGATAAACTGGGCAACTACAGTCCAGTCACCTAACATAAATGTTGGGGAAGCTTTCAGACATTAATCCAGGACAAAATAAATCTGCACTATGGCTTAATGAATGAAAGCCAGTGTGGATGTTAAAGACAAATTGTGTTTAATTAACTTTAATGAGTTCTTCAATGAAGTAACGGAGGGGGTTAATTATGGTTGTTTATTTGATGTTGTACATGGACTTTCAAAAGGTGTTTGATAAAGTGCCACATAATAGACTTGTAAGCAAAAGTGAAGCCCATGGGTTTAAACAGGGGTGGGGAACCCCGGACTTGGGGCTGGTTCCAGCCCATGGTGGGCTAGGGGAGATTTCAAAATCTGCCCCCTCACCCCCGCATGCTGCACTCTGGGTCAGCCACCGCCATGTTCTGATGCCTTAGGCTCGACCACAGTCACCATGGGGAGAGAGCAAGGCCCGAGGTCCAGGAAATGGAGGGCAAGGCAGGGACGGGAAGCTGCCGATCGGATGGTGAAGTGAGAATAACCTGGGCTGGGTGGGGGTGGGGAGTGGGGGGGAGAAGCAGGATACCCGGGTCCATCAACAGCCTACCACCCCTCCCCTCCCCCAACTCCACTGGGGTGTGCCTGGACAGGGGCTTAGCCCCTGAGGAAAAGGCCCTGGCTCCAGGCCCAGGTGCAGCCTCAGAATGGGAGTTGGCCAGAGCCTTGGGTTGTTGAGAGTAACCTCGGCTGGTTTGAGGTTGAAACAGAGTGAGAAAAGAAAGGGAGAGATATATAGAGAGAAACAGAGTGGGAACGGAGAGAGAGAGAGAGACAGACAGACAGACAGAGTGGAAAGGAGAGAGAGAAAAAAGGGGAAAGAAAAGCAAGAAAAAATTTGAACTGAATTTCAGGAGTACTGTGATTGAGACACAGAAGCTCTGCTACTCATTAAGGTAAAGCAAACTCAACCATCGCACTAAAGCAGTGGGTGAGTTGAAAGTTTCTGTATTCTCTCAAAAAAAATTAAGCTGGTTTTTATGTGTGAGTGGCCAGCGACGATATTGTCTATGTGTAAGTGGCCCTGGATGAGAAAAAGCTTCCCCATCCCTGGATCAAATGCATAAAATTGGCTAATGGACAGAATATTGGTGAATGGCTGTTTGTCAGGCTGCAGGGAAATGCAAACTTCCTTTCTATCCCATTTCGCCAGCTCCAATAACCTGTCCCAATGCTCATATACTGACTAACATATATTACTAGATGTACTCTTGAGATGACAATTTTTGAAGTCCTGCTCCTTACTTTCCACCCTAGTTACTGAAATTTTGTCTGCAGGGCTTCCTTTTTTCTACCTGTTACAGGTTTCAATGTGGGCCATGAGTTCTGGCTGTTTCCCCTTCCCTCTGCAAAACCTCTGCACCCGTTCAATGTTGTCGTTTAAACTGGCACCTGGGAGGTAACGCACCATGCAGAAATCATGTAGGTGGTTACAGAAACACCCATCTATCCCCCTATTGCATCCCCTATGACCACAGCAGGCCATTCAGCCCATTGAGTCCATGCTGGATCTCTAAGAGATGGTGACTTAGTGGTAATGTCACTGGACTAGTAACCTAGGGGTCAGGCTAATCCTCTGGGATGCATGGGTTCAAATCCCATCATAGCAGCTGGCGGAATTTAAATTCAAATAATAGAGTCTGGAATTGAAAACTAGTCTCAGTAGCGGTGACCATGAAACGATCTTCAATTGTTGTAAAAAACCCATCTGGTTCACTAATGCTCTGTAGGGAAGGAAATCTGCCATCCTTACCTGGTCTGGCCTACATGTGACTCCAGACCCACAGCAATGTGGTTGACTCTTAGCTGCCCTCTGAAATGCCCTAGCAAGCCATGCAGTTCAAGGGCAATTAGGGATGAGCAATAAATGCTGGCCTTACCAGCGACAGCCAAATCCCATGAAAAAAAATAAAGAAAAAAAATCCAAATCAGTCCCATTCCCCCACTGTCCCTGCAAGTTTATTTTCCTTAATGGCCCACGCAGTTTCCTTTTGATTTCTACACTTTGCTGTACCTCTCTGTACAGTGAACTGCCCCGTGACACGCTGGTTCTGCTCATGACTGTATTCTTCTGAGATGATTACCATTCAGCACTGAAAGTGCCAGCCTCCTGGAGGATATCTACATCGCCCACCTCTTCCTACCCTGGCGCAGGGCCACACACTATCTACCCTCCTGAACTCTCTGTGGCCGCGGGGTGGCTACACCTGGGAACAGATGCGCTCCAGGAAATTCTCAGCCTCCTGTATGCCCTGCAGTGACTCCAGTTATTCCTCAAACTGATGCAATTGGAAGCACTTCCTGCATGTGTGGCTATCCAGGAATTGCAGGCAATGGGTCTCAGGTCTCTCCTCCTTTTGCTAGAAGTTTATCTATAACAACAAATAGCATTTATGCAGTGTCTTTAATGTAATAATTCATTCCATGGTGCTTTACAGGAGCATTTTGATACAAAGCCAGAAAGAAATATTAGGCCAAGCGATCAAGAGGTAGGTTTTACAGAGCTTCTTAAAGAGGAAGAGAGAGAGGTAGATGGGTAGATAGGCTTGGGAAGGGAATTCCAGAATCTACAGCCCAGGCATCTGAAGGCACATCAGCCAATGATGGAGCAATTAAAATTGTGGATGTTCAAGAGGCTAGAATTGGAGTAGCGCAGAGATCTGAGGTTTGTGGGACTGCAGGATGTTACAGTTAGGGAATGGTGATACCATGAAGGAAATTGAAGCACGATGAGAATTTGGAATTGTGGTATTGGCAGACTGGGAGCCAATGTAGCTCGTCAAACACAGCAGTGATGGGCAAACAGGACTTAGTGTGAGTTAGGATACAGGCAGCAGAGTTTTGGATGAGCTCAAGTTTATGGAGGGCGGGAGGTCAGCCAGGAAAGCATTTGAACAGTCGCCTAGAGGCAAAACAGGCATGGGTGAGGGTTTCAGCAGCAGGTGAGCTGAGGCAGGGCACAGCCGGGCAACTTAGTAACATGGGTCATCTTGGTGGTGAAGTGGATATGTTGATCAGAAGCTTATGTCACTGAGGCCGCAAAACTCAAACAGTAATCAGGGAGAGGGATGGAGTTGGTAGCTAGGGAATGGAGATTGTGGTGGGGACCTAAAACAGTGATAGCGGAGGGGTCAAGAGAATTGGTGGTGAGGCAGAGCTGGGTGCCATCAGCGTACATGTGGAATAGATATGTAGGTATGCATGCACAAGTTTTTAGTTTAGTATTCCCTGCTTCCTATGTATTATTTATGCATATCAGATTTTTACTTAATGCAATTTGGATCCCATGTTGGTATCCTCTGCTTAGTAATTTGAGTTTTATCCCCTTAGATCTAATTAAGTACTCTGATCATTTATGCATTTACTTATTTAATATTGTCCCTTGGTTTTAAATTACTTAGCACGACCTTCCCTCTCTGCACCAAATTCCCACTCTCATCAAATTCCCAGGTTTGCACTTAAGCAAGCCACTCCATTTAGCAGGTTCACCCAACTCTGGCTGAACTCTGTTTTCCAAGCTCTGTGTTTTTTGCAGATACCCCTTCAAAAACAGACTGGTTACAATTGGTCAGTCAACTTTCAGCTACGATATTTTTAACAGCTTGTCAGGGACCTACTTACACTAGTTGACAGTTAACTAGCACTAGCTTGCAGGTTTTTTTTAAAAACAAGAAAACTAGGTTAAATTTCAATTTGATTAAAACCACACTTTATGCACTACTCACCCACTACTTACCAGTAAATTCCCACTCTCACCAAATTACCGCAGCAATGGGAATTTACAGATTTGTTTGAATTTTTTTAAAAATGGGTTAAATGACAAGTTTTTTTTTGAAAATGTAATGAAAATACTGTAAAAAAAGGGATTATGGATGATTAAATGAGTAACTATTGCCCCCTTTTGAATAACATCACATTGTGTTTTATTTCTATCTGCTATCCATATCACTATTTTCCCCCCTTTGCTAGAAGCTGTACATTTGAAACAATCTTTTGGTCTTAAGGATGTTGACTTTCTTCAGCTGTTGGTAGAAAGGAACTTTCCTGGTTTAAGAAGAGAGGCCTGTGTGAAGGACACAAAGGTGAAGCTCTCACTTTGCTCAAGCCTGACCTTCTTTGCTAGTTTGGGGACCACAGCTCTGAGGGAGCGAAGGCCCATCCGCTGCTCCTCAAACCACACATTGTCCAGCTGGGAGAAATCTTTCCTGGCCACGAGGTAAAAGGATGACTTGGGATCCCGCTGGCTCGGAGGCCGGTGGGTGTACATGTATTTATACAACAGGCAGTACGGGCATCTCTTGAGTCCTTCCGAGTGCTCGTGGTAAATCTGTCCAAAGCACAGCTTGTTGCTGCACACCTTGCTCTCTCGTTTGACCATGTCAGTCCTGGCGAAGAAGGGCCGGTTCTCAGCATCCTTCAACAGTTCAATATCCCCATACATGAGGTCCACGTGCTCCTGCAAGGTTCTCATGTTGAAGTACTGGCTGTTGAACTTCACCACCACACTCAGCAGAGCCACGGGGTTGGCATCACCCAGGTAACCGGCCTGCCACATCTCCTCCTCGTCTTGGCCGGAGAAGTAGACGATGTTGCGGGATCGCGAGCCAGACATGCCCGCCTTGTTCAGCTGCCTCAGCTTGTCCTTCAGCTTCTGGGTGGAGGACTTGAAGACGGCGTCCCCGATTGAGAAGCCCACGTTGCCGTTCTTCAGCACGCGATCCAGGCCGCGCCGGATAGCGTGGAGCGAGGTGGCCAGGAAGTCAGAGCCATCGGTCTTCCTCACCGTCACGTAGAAGTCCTCCAGCAGCTCGTTGAGCTTTGCAGGTGGAATCTTTAACAGAGAGAAAACAGTGAGAAAATATAAATGTTGAAATCACACAACTCCTCCAGTGGTCTTCCCTTTACACACACTCCCCTCCTCACATGAAAGGTGTTGTCTCATGACAACAGGGTGTAGTTTCATTGGCGCCAATCCCCCCCCAAGCACCTTACTCAAGTAGCTATTGCTTAAGTTTCAGCCTAGACGGTCAATGAGCTAATTGATCACAGTGAAGCCTGATCCAGATCCCACACATGCACTTTCCTGTAGTTGATCGTGAGCAAGAACACTGGCTGCTCCCCCACTCCAATTAGCCTGGGTATACTTCCATCACTGCAGTACCACCTCGCACCACCACCCCCAACTCCCCAATCCAGCGCCCTTGCATAGAGTCATAGAGTTATTTACAGAGCAGAGCATTCAGAGACCTCTCTAATTCCGCTTGGAATGGGGATCAAACCACACTCACTGAGCCATCGGATAGCCCCACTGTTTGCTCTCATAAATTACATCTATTTTGACTTTTTCCTTTCAAGCCTCTTTGTTTCCTGGTCACAGCAGCCTGGCTGAGGTGTTCTCAAACATATGTCAGTGCAGCTTTCATGAGTTGCCAGCAGGCAGTCAGTGGACAGTGGTTAAATCAACCATGAACTCAGACAAGGGCAGCCAAGATCAGTGAAAAATGAAGCTCAGGAGACAAAGTGAACATTGGAAAATGGAAGATACATAGATAGGTAAGGGGATCAAAGGTTACAGGGAGAAGGCGGGAGAATGGGGTTGAGAAACTTATCAGCCATGATTGAATGGCGGACCAGATTCGATGGGCCGAATGGCCTAATTTCTGCTCCTATGTCTTATGGTACATTTAATCCACATGTAGAATATGGCATGCTGAGGGGAAAATTGATTTCTTGTCTCCTTTCTCAGCACCTCTAAACTTTATGAAGTGGCAGTAGGTAAAGGCAATCGATGTTGGCTATATTGTCTTATCAGTTGTTTTCAAATTGCCACAGGTCAGACTGAAAGCTGTAAAGTATCCTTGCTCAGACCAAACCTGTACACTATCTGGTATATATGATCTCTGGTATAAATGGGCAGTGCAGAAGAGATAATCGAGGCTGATTGTGTTTTTTTTTAAATTCATTCATATGATATGGGCACTGGTGACTAGCATTCATTGCCCATTTCTAATTGCCCTCGAGAAGATGGTGATGAGAGTGGGAGCAAGAAGGAACTCTAGGGAGTGGCCTTGAAAAGAGATGACCCTGAGAGGACTATGAAAATTACACGAGATACTTAATGACAGAGAAAATAAACTTGAAACAGTAATTTCAGATACTCCAGGGCAAGATTCAGTGTTGAAAAGGATGTTTATAATACATAAAAATAACTTTTTCGTTACAGAATGAGATATAGATAGTTGGAATGCATTGCATAAGAAACAACAGGTAGGACAGGGTTGTTATTGCAGTAAGATTAGTTTAATTTCCTTGAGAGGATTCAACTGGCACATAGGGTCACCGACCCTCCAGAAATGTCCTGAAGTCTCCAGGGATTAAAGGCCTGGGCAATGCAATGAGCAACACAGGAGAAAATAATTTAAAGCTTCTACCCCCCTGCCCCCTTTTTTATTGAATAGGGAGAGGTAGTCAGAGACAGGAGGTTATGTGGGGAAAAATCCAGAAATACGTCCAGAGTTGGTAACATGAGCTACAAAAATCGACAGCTTCCCTGCCTCCTTCTGGGAAGACAACTTGCCTCCACACGCCATGTCCCCAGGTGAAGGTGAATGAAGCCAAAACACCCGGGCTTATGTTAAGTCACCGCGCTCACAAATTTACTGAATAACAGAGACCCCACGAGGAAACAGGATGTTCAATCCAATTGGTCTATGCTGGTGTTTCTATCCACATAAGCCTCCTCCCACCCTCCCTCATCTAAATCCCAGCATAACCTTCCATTCCTTTCTCCCTCATGCACTTGCCTAGCTTCCCTTAAAAACATTGATGTTATTCACCTCAGCCACTCCTTGTGGTGGTGAGTTTCACATTCTCACCATTCAATGCCAGTTCCTCTGAATCAGTCCCTTCCACAATCCAACCACGTGAATAAAAAGGAAGATCAAAACCCTTCTATTCCAAAGGGTACTGAACGTGACAATAAGCCCTTAAAGTCAACCTTTAAAACAAGCTCCTGTAAGAGCAGCAAGTCTATCCATGTGGACAATAGTATCATTCATGTAGCTGGTCGTAAAGTTTGTAGCAATAGGTTTAAACAATTGAAATAAGGGAAACATTCAAAACCATGACCACAAAAAGAGATTACAAAAAGGCTACAAGAGATTCATTGAATCATAAAAAGATAAAGCACAGGTGGTGATCATTTGGACCACTATGTCTGTGCCAGCTATTTGAAAGAGCTGTCCAATTTCATCTCACTCAAACAACTTATATTTATATAGCGCCTTTAACATAATGAAATGTCCAAAAATGCTTCATAGGAGCATTATAAAACAAAATATGACACTGAGCCACATAAGAAGATATTTGGTCAGATAACCAGGAGCTTGGTCAAAGTCGTAAGTTTTAAGGAATGTCTTAAAGGAGGAAAGCAAGGTAGAGAGGTGGAGAGGTGAAGGGTGGGTATCCCAGAGCTTGGAGCCTAGGCAACCGAAGGCACAGCCACCAACAGGGGAGCAATTATGATTGGGAATGTGCAAAACGTCAGAATTAGAGGAGTGCATGTTATCTCGGAAGGTTGTGGGGCTGGAGGAAATTACAGAAATAGGGAGGGGTGAGGCCATGGAAGGGATGTGAAAACTAGGATGAAAATTTTAAAATCAAGGTGTTGCTCGACTGAGAGCCAATGTAGATCAGTGAGCACAGGGGTGATAGTGCAACGGGAATTGGTGTGAGTTAAGACATGGGCAGCAGAGTTCTGGATGACATCCAAGTTTACAGAAGGTAGAATGTGGGCTGGCAGCCAACAGTGCATTGGAATAGTCAAGTCTAGAGGTAACAAAGGCATGGATGAGGAACTGAAGCAGGGGCAAAGTTGAGCAATGTTACAGAGATGGAAATAGGCACTCTCCAGCTATTACTGCATAGCTCTGCAAAGTTTCTCCCTTCAAGCATTTAACTAAATGCTTGGGAGTGTCTGGTGCTCCTCCGTAAATTTGCCTGTTTCAGGAGAGTGATCCGTATGTTACCTTTCATCACTATTTTGGTCTCTAGGCTTTGCTGTGCATTGCAGAAATCCCGGTTCTATGGAGTACCAGTGTGGGCAGACCAGCCCCCCTACATTTACTCTACACCAACAGGTGGCCTTAACACAACAACAGGGGTCACTGGTTTCCTGAACTGTTTACACTGAAGAGAGTAGTTGACAAAGGGAAAACTGCAGGTCTGCCATCTACTGCATCCCAGTAAAGTGCATTAAAACTAGCCATGAATTGAAACGCTGCAGGAAAACCCTGGTGCCTGCAGTCACAAACCTATGTTGCAATATGATTAGAACATGAGATTGCAAAGACAGGAAAAGAGCATTAGGACAACACAGCTGTTCTCATTTTTAAAAAATACGGATTAACTCTATTTCACCATTATATCCCGCAATCCTTTCTCTCTGCAAAAACCATATCTACAATTGCTTGATGCATAAGTATGCCTTTAATGGGAATCTAAATAAACACAAGAAGAGGAAGGAATTGAAGGATGTGCCTACAGGGTGAGATGAAGCTCGTGTGCAGCATAAACACCAAGATAGACCAGTTGGGCTGAATGGCCTGTTTCTATTTTGTACATCCTGTGTATTGTCATTCTACATAAGTATTCAGAGGACCTACTTTGGTAATGTCCATGTATTGCTTTAGCTCTCTTGTCACACACCAGTATCGCCACACATTCAGTGAATACAGCGTTGCCTTTGTGGTGTTTGCACTGACGGCGCTTGTGCAGAGCTCCTTGAGTTCGCCATCAAACGTCGGAAACCTGTTGAGTTTTCCAGAAAAGGCTATACAAAAGAAAGAGAAAAAAACAACCCACAGGTGACGGCCAAGGTTAGTTAGAAAGGAACAGAGCATTACAGGAATAACAAACCCCTCTGCAGGGGAAGAATAGCCAAAAGCTGAATGAGACATTATTAATAATCAAGTGCTGGTTTGATTCAGATTGTGCCAAATCTTGGGTGGGAAACGAATTGATTTCCTAACAACATGATCATGTCAGTTTCTTTACTCCTCAATACTGAACTGCATATAAAAAGGGAGCATCCACTAAATGGCTTCAAGTTGTTCAGTATCACTTAGAAATTATTAAATTATTGATTCTCTCTCATCCCCCTCTTTTTATTCTCCTGACACAATGTAGCATCTCTAGCGGGCTAGAGTTGCCTCTCTGAGGCTTCTTCCAATATTTCTCCACTGACTGTTTATACCAATGTGCCAGCCAATGAGTTGGAGGCAGGGCAGAACTTGGAGCAACCAGTCTATCTTACACCAAACACAGCCTATTTAAACAGTGCATCAAAGCAGTCGATAGAATCCATTTAAGAAGAGTTTTGAGCTGCAGTAAAAAGAACATGATTGAAACTACAGCAACGTGAAATCAGGGCAATTTCTCCAACAAAATGCAGTAAGTGGAGGATAGTTATATAATGCAAATTCGGTGCATAAAATCCATCCAGTCACTTATAAAAAAAAATGCAGTCTCCAGATGTGATGGGGGAAATTACACAAACATCTCCATTCTGGCCGGGAACAGTGGCGGCACTATATGCAGCTATGAATTTACACAATCATCTCCGTTCTGGCTAGGCACTCTATGTAGCCACATTTCTCTGTAATTGACCACTAACTTGAAGGTGATTGAAAAGTGTTTGCCTTTCTCTCTATTGTGAAGCTGAGAGTGGGATATTGCCAAAATTTCTTTACGATCGCCCCATTATCATACCGCTGTGCTCTACCAGACAAAACACAGTAACCAGAAGGGCTTCAATAACCCGCACAACTATTGCAAAGCTGTGACACTTGGCAAATGGTAAGAATAGTTTTTGGTTGAGAGTTTAAGTAAATATTCATTCCTATTCTTTGCTGATTCTAAGATGAGACAGACCCCCATGAATTTAACACATAACACCCTGTTATGGGGATTTCCAAGATGTTGTCAAGTCATAGAACAATCAGCAGCAATTGAGGTATCCTTTGTGCTTTTAATGAAATCCCAATAAAACTAAATTTTAAGAAAAAGAAATCGCTGTATGAACAGAATGTACTACAGAGGAGGACAGTGCCTAAGTTAGCAGATCTGACTGACTGATGGAATAAATTGGCTATTCCAATCCTTGCACTTCTCCACAGATAAACATCTAAAACATAGACTGCAACAATAGCGTGGAATACTTTATGAAGAGCTCAAAGCAGTTCAACAGGCAAGTCATTGCTTCTGATATATTTCACAAAATCATGCACTTATTGTCAAGCCCCACGGCTACCAAAAATGATCCCTTTTCAAACTAATTTGAACCAATTCCACTGCAGCTTGCAGGCACCAAGGGGGTGAAATTGGTGTTCAGCAATTGAATGAAATGCACGGGTAAATCAACAACCTGGTTTTTTTTAAACCAGAAATGAAAATGATGGCGGATGTGAAACAGGGTAATCAATTTCACCCAAAAATCTCAGGACTGATATTCACAAAACATACCATGCAAGGAACTGAAGAACATACTCACACCACTTGGAAAGGTCATGCGCTACAATTACAGCTTGAGGTTTTGGTTGCTTGCGTTAGACAGTGGAAGACTGAAGTCAGAAATACCAAAAGGAGGGTGCAAGATCAACAAACAGGTGTGCAAATTCTCATCTATTTCACAAAGCTCAACAATATTTAAGGGTGTCAGCTGTGGTTCAGTGGGTAACACTCTTGCCTCTGATTCGGAAGGTTGCGACTTTAAGACCTGCACCAGACACCTGAACACAAAACCTAGGCTGGCAGCTCCGGACAGTAGCAAGGGAGCGCTGCACTGTTGGAGGTGCCTTTAAATCCGAGGCACTGCCCACCCTCGCGGGTGGATGCAAAAGATCCCATAACACTATTTGAAGAATGACAGGGGAGGGGTGTTCTATTTTTTTATTCCCGCATTGCTGTGTCACAGATTGGACCATGCAGTGATGCCACAACAGTGTTGCATCTTTCTCCTGCCAGTATTCTGATGCATTGTATCCTGTAGCAAACTTAAGACTGTGTTGCTTAAGGTGTGATGCTTGTTTGAAAGTGAGTCATTTCCCTTTGGAGGCAGGGTGGGAGTAAAGGAAAACAAAATGATCACCAGGTGAATCATCCAGGCCAGCTTCTGTACATCTCACTTCAAGCACAACAATAATGCCAATTAATAAATATTACAAATTCAGAGCTTGATGTTGTACTGTCCCAGGTGCCATATAAATGCAGATCATTGTTGACTGTGTTGAACTAGCTGATCTCAGTTAGGGTGGTGACAGGGATGGTTCATTGATCTTTCTGGTCACATCTCCTCACTGGGGAACAGATTCAAGGACAGTTGTGCCTCACACAAAATGCACATTATTCACAGGTGAGCCACGACAGAGTACCACAGATTGTTTGATTGAAGGGGATATCACAGTTGAGCCAGACACAGACTTCGGCCAAGAATGTACAACTCTCTACCACAAGAAGAAATTATATTTATATAGTGCTTTTAATGTGAAAAAAATGCCCCAAGGCGCTTCACAGGAGCATTAGAAAAGAAAGCAAAATATTACCCCAACCCACAGGAGGAGATTCAGAGTGTCTTCAAGAAGGAAAGGGAGTTAGTGAGGTCAAGAGGTGTAGAGGGCAAATTCTCAAGCCTAGGGCTTAGGCAACTGAAGGCACGGCCACCAATGATTGAACTGATTAAAATTGGGGATGCTCAGGAGTACAGAATTAGATGAGCGCAGATATATTGGACTATTGTGCAAATCAGTAGCTGGAGGGATGTACGACACACAAGGCCAAACACTAGAGTGTTAGGATTTTGAGAGTGTTGTTGTAGGTGAATTGGGAGCTAGTTGTTCCTGGCGGTGGATATCGAAGGAAGTAGGGTTGGGGTGTGGAAGGGGGATGTGGGAGGGAGAGCAATACAAAGCAGCCATCAGAGACGGTCTTATCTGTGATTGATACAATGGGACAAGCATGGTCACAAGAGGGCAAGGCCAAGGGGGTTGGCTGTGAATATGGGTTGGGGAGTGTACATGGAGGGAGAGATTTAAGAGGGCACTGAATTCAGAGGAGAAAGAACATGATGAGTTGAGATGGAGGTTGAAATCACCAAGGATGAGAAGTCATTCAGTGCAGTGGCTGAGGGAGGAAAGCAATGAAGAAATCTCGGTGAGAAAATCATGTTTGGAAGGGTGGTAGAGAATGATTTTGAATGAGTGGTGAGAGAAGTGAACAAGGTGAGATATTCAAAGGAGGGAAAAGATGACAGAGGTGTATGGGGTCAAGTCGAGTGTTTTGACAATCTTGACTGGGCAAGTGCTGAAAGATATAACCAGGTGGGAAAGCTTCATTATGGGGAAGGTGTCATCACCCCTCAGCCAGGTTTCCATCAAGGCCATGATGTCAGTGCAATCATCTACAGTAAGTTTACGGATTAGCAAGTACCTTGTTCACATGTGAACAGACATTCTGGAGAATATGCATTGGGCTGGTAAGAGCAGAGATCACAGTGTTGGCAGTGGGAGTGATGAATTGGACAGGAAGAAGATTGACAAGATTAGACGGCAGAGAACAAACTGGGTGGGCGGAGGATGCGGGGAAGAGATTGTTGAGACAGTGGGACGGGGCAATTTGGGTTGCTGTTCATAATGGGTCAGCGCCAAGTGCCTTGATGAGTCCTTCAAAGGATATCGAGAGAGGCACAGAGGGAAGTTGTAGGTTTATGTACGAGGGTGTCAAGCCTTGGATGATGGTAAGAAAGTATGAAGGTTGAGGTGTTCTGAAGGGTTGGGTAGGGATTTGGGATGGCAGGAAATCTGAGAGTAGAGACGTGGAAGGATGTAAGATGATAGAAGAGAGAGGAATCTTAGACGATTAAAGAGAAAAGCAAAATAAAGACCAAAAGTGGAAACAGGATGATAGACTCAGGTCCGCAAGAAGCAGCTGAGGTGAACAGCATAGATGCTTTTAATGGGAAAACTAGATAAGCATGTGAGGAAGAAAGGAACAGTATTATGTTGATAAGGTGAGATGAAGAAGGGTGGGAGGAGGTTCATGTGGACCATAAACAACAGCATAGACAGAGATAAAAGCAAAATACTGCAGATGCTGGAAATCTGAAATAAAACCAGAAAATGCTGGAAAAACTCAGCAGGTCTGGCAGCATCTGTGGAGAGAGAAACAGAGTTAATGTTTCGAGTCCATATGACTCTTCTTCGGAGCTCTGAAGAGTCATATGGACTTGAAACGTTATCTCTGTATCTCTCTCCACAGATGCTGCTAGACCTGCTGAGCTTCTTGAGCATTTTGTTTTTTATACCAGCCTGTTGCTGTGCTGCATATTCTCATCACTGTTCACAAATGTTCCTTAACTGTCGCTGAATCAAAATCCTGAAGCTCCCTCCCAAACAGCACTGTGGGGTGTACCTGCACTGCATGGAAAGCAGCAGTTCGAGGTGGTGGTGAGCCACCACCACCTCCTCAAGGGCAACTAAAGATGGGCAATAAAATTGCTGGCTTAGCCAGTGCGTCCATGTCCCATGAAAGAATTTTTAAAAACCCTGAAAGGGTCCTGGATATTGATATCCTTCACCCAGGAGTGATGCGATCAACTGGGACACTCCAACCTGTATCCATGTTTGGCTCAACTAAGAGAGGGAAAGGGATTGAACTTGGAGCTTTCCTTGTTGACGTGGCTCCACCTATATACTGGACAAACTGAGTATTGGGAGGGTTTTTTGAAGTATCCTGTAGTATTTTTTGGTGGGAGATATCTCATGACTTGCAGTCACCGCTCCCCCCCATCCCCTCAAATTTATTAATATCTTTTCACCTCACCAATTAAAAATATGTTGAAATTAAACTATTCTTGTGAGCCGAGTTGGTTCCAAAAACAAATCTCAAATCTCACAGGAGTTCAGAGCATGAATGACGTTACATAAGCACCACCCCTATCTTTAAAGCAGGCTGTATCACACACAAGGAAACAGATAATGAAACACATGGGAAGGAGATGTTCTCCATTCCTGCTTTGTTACGTGTCTAGATGGTGGTTGCACTTAAAACAATGCGCTGAAGTTCAGCTCATGAAAACCATTTTCAGTCACCAGAGCTGCTCTTGATCTGGTCCAGATGCTCGCCATGCTATTAGACTGCAGACATGCAATGCTCTGGAGTAGGAAGGATTGTGTCTGGACACTAGGGGGAACCTGGACAGATCAAGCAACACACTGTCAAACAAAGGAGCCCTTCAGAAATACAGCAAAGTAATTTGGAGATTAAAAAAAAGCTTTTGTAGTTAAACTATGCGTCACTGCAGTAAGTTTCAGTCACAACAACCGTAATTTTTTTTTGTGTCAAGGTCAGGTTCAACCAGTAGTCATGCTGGTTGATCACATTCTCAACTCCAGTCGGCTCTTGAAGAGACAGCTCTGTGGTGTTAAAGTATAGACTCGGCAAGATAAATACACCTGCTCTAAAAGAGGAATTCTTAACAACAGTCTTCAGTCCTACCAGAGTCATGCAGTACTTCATTTGGGTTGTGTGTGGTTTCATTCCCAGCTTTTGTGGCTGGAAATAGCAATGACAAGAATACATATTTCAACAACAGAAGCATTTATTCTGTGCCAATGTAGAAAAATGCCCCCAAAGTGCTTTCGCAAGTTGAAAATACTGTGTACCAAGACAGTGAATAAAAATCCCCAGAACTGGAAACATGATTTTCACTATAAACAAAAATTTAAATTAATTTTGTTTCCTGTCATTTATTCAGAGGTTACTATCCCAGTTGCTTTAATTGAACCTCATACTTCAGTAGTTTAACAGTAACATGAAAACCTCTCGCTCTCAGGTCAAGATTTATAGCAACAATTACAATTTGCATTTATATAATCCCTTTAACGTAGTAGAACATACTAAGGCACCTCACAGGAGCATCAGACACAATTCGTCACCAAGCCACATAAGATAATATTAAGACAGGTGACCAAAAGCTCAGAAAAAGAGGCAGATTTTAACAAGTGTTTTAAAAGGAAAGTGAGAAAGGTGGAGAGGTTTAGGGAGGGAATTCGAGATTATTAAGTCTTAAACTGCTATATTAAGAATGAGAACTCTGGAGATAAACTAGTCATTACAAATCAATACTGCTAATCCAGGATGGCCAGACAGAGTGGTGGGCTTGTGAACAGGTAAATTCAAGCAGCTAATGCCATGTACAGCTGCCAAAAGAAAATCGTGCAACTATGATATTCGAGCCATTCAATATTGCAGTATTCTCTCTCAAACATTAGAACTAGAGCTAGAATGTTTGACAATTAATGGTGAGGTAAGACATTGAGGCCCAGATCTTCTGGTTTCCGCATCGTCAGCAACCAGATGTGCCCCCAAGATGCACTACAGGACCCTACAGAGGTCCCTGGCTTTGATGCACTGACTGTGGGAATTGTCCGGGATGTTTGAACTTCCGATGAGCAATTCCCCTACTCCCCGAGACCCTCTGGAAAAAGTCTCCAACTCAGAGTCAGAGTTGGATACTTTAGAAAGTTCTGATTTTCTTACCTGAATAGTTAACGAGGAAATGTTAGATGGAAAAAACCTAGCCTAACTCCTAGGTAACTACACAACTGACTCTCCCGACTCGACTCCCTGACTCCCGATCCAACCTGACTACTGCACTGACCCACCCCAACTCCCCGCTGACCATCCGACAACCCCTCGAGCCCACCTGACTAGACCCCACCACGTGACTATGGTTTCAGCAGCTTTTACACAAAGACTGGCATCTGGCCTTCACAAATCATTGCAATATTTGTCATAGTAAGACTGCATGTAATATTAGAGGAGAAAATTAGAAAGTGCATTCCACGCAGCATGGACAGGGATTGTACATGCAGTCATGCAGTCTGATAATCCGAAGGATATGATAACTAAGGGTAGTGTCTTAGGCCCAACCATCTACAGCTGCTTCATTAATGACCTTCCTTTCATCATAAGGTCAGAAGTGGAGATGCTCGTTGATGATTGCACAATGTTCAGCACCATTTGCGACTCCTCAGATACTGAAGCAGTCCATGTCCAAATGCAGCAAGACCTGGACAATATCCAGGCTAGGGCTGACAAGTGGCAAGTAACATTCACACCACACAAGTGCCAGGCAATGGCCATCTCCAACAAGAGAGAATCTAACCATTGACCCTTGACGTTCAATGGCATTATCATTGCGGAATCCCCCACTATTAATATCCTGGGGGTTACCATTGACCAGAAACTGAATTGGACCAGCCACATAAATACAACAATAGCAGGGCAGAGGCTCGGAATCCTGTGGTGAGTAACTCATCTCCTGACTCCCCAAAGCCTGTCCACCATCTACAGGGCATAAGTCAGGAGTGTGATGGAATACTCTCCACTTGCTTGGATGAGTACAGCTCCAACAACACTCAAGAAGCTTGACACCGTCCAGGACAGAGCAGCCCGCTTGATTGGCACCCTATTCACAAACATTCACTTCCTCCACCACCGGTACACAATGGCTGCAGTGTGTATCATTTACAAGGTGCACTGCAGGAACTCACCAAAGCTCCTTGGACAGCACATTCCAAACCTACGGTCACTATCATTCAGAAGGACAAGGGCAGCAGATGCATGGGAACACCACCACCTATAAGTTCCCCTCCAAGCCACACAGCATCCTGACTTGGAACTATATCGCCGTCCCTTCAATGTTGCTGGGTCAAAATCTTGGAACTCCCTCTCCAACAGCACTGTTGGTGTATCTACACCACATGGACTGCAGCGGTTCAAGGAGGCAGCTCACCACCACCTTCTCAAGGGCAATTAGGGATGGACAACAAATGCCAGCCTAGCCAGTGACACCAACATCCCATGAATAAGTAAATTAAAAAAAAATGCTGTTTTGAAGGTATCCTTAAAAATGCAGACACATGGGGTTATCATCTTTTGGAAATACAGGAAGTTTAATGTTTAAACAGGACTTATTAATATAAAAGAAATTAAGTTCTTTACTAGTAAAATGTCCCAACTATGTTCACAAAAATTTGAAACTATATATTACATACACATCAAGTGTGATATACAGGTAAAAGCCAGGGATAAATGGACTAAGTTCACTTCTCCAATGGAGAGTACTGATCAAATACAAGGAATCCTGCCCTGGCAAAAAGTAACTGCTATTTAAAATTATGGATCTGTCCATCATTTTTGCAAATCTTACAACTGCTGGTTTGACCAATGTGACCTTTACTGGGACTGAAGTGCTGCAGGCTGTAAGTTTCAACCAAGAATACGTTTTTGTGATGAAAATGAAACCTACCATAGATCATGGCGTAAAGTTGACTTTTGAAGCCTTGAAAAATTTTTCCAACTTGGAGGTTGACTTATACATCAAGTATAAAACATGATCCCCCTAGTCTGGGTGTGGGTGGGCTCCATTTTGAAATGTGAAAAAAAAAGTAGTAATTCAAATTAGATCAGTGTGACATGTTTTATTGAGTGAATTAATTCTACAAGCATACCTTTAATCACAACCAAAACATTCTAAAAACCGTCAAATTCATTGTCTTCTGCAACGGGTGGAGAGTTCATCGAATTCATTCGAAGTCACTTTAGCTACAACATAATCATAAGGATCCCACTCTGGATCAGATTTGGTGCTTTCAGTTTCAGAATCATCCTTCCACAACAAATCATCTTCCTCTCCATCCGTTGACTTGGATGTTCTGCATTTTATGAACAATCTGATGACAATTTGTGCATTAATAATGAAACACAAAACATCAAGCAGGGTAGCATGCATAATTCCATACTTTGTAAAGGTTTTTTCTCCATCAACCATCCACCTATTGAATTCAGCACGAACATGATCCTTGAACCATTTGTTAATGCACACATCCAAAAGTTGAACCACAGACATTAGATCCTTCTGGTATAACTGCAACGTGGGTGTTATTTCTTTGCAGGTGTCTCTTGATCTCATCGGATATGTGGGATTTGAACATGTCTCACACTAATAAGGTGGTTCTTTGCATAGGCCACTAGGTCGCATATTCTACATAATCTACAGATCCATAACTTCACTCCATCCTCCAACTGTTGTCACAGGTATGCACAAAACTCCTGCAGGGAACTTGATTTTCAACGTGCTTTAATGTTTGAAAATTACCTTAGGCTTTTAATTTCTGTTTGCCATGCAGGCTGGTGCCATCATAAATCTTTTGTGTCTTGTAGTTTTCACTATAACTGTTCTTGAACCTTTCCAGTCCATAGTTTGGCTGCTGAGGATTGCGAAATCCATGGACGTTTCATTCATGTTTCCAATGTGACATAATAGGTACTCATATTTTTGCCACTGTCTGATGATGAATTGCTAGAGACCAGGAATTTTGACATCGAGGTCTTTTGGTAGTCCCTGATTATCTTGGTCTTCTGCCACAATACTAGACTGATTTTGTTCCACGAAACGGTTACTGTGGCTAGCTGTTGGTCTGAAATCTTTGCTGAACTCAGGCTTTTGGCCCGCTTAAATGCACATATAGGAATTATATTTCTGGTGACAACGTAACCATTCGATTTTCGAGGAACCTATTCTGATACATGCCTCTCAAGATCAGGCCAGTCACTGGTCCTTGTTCTCATAGCGCATTTGGTCTTAGCCATTTTCTTCAGGGTGGCTTCCTTCTTTCAGTGTCAGTCGATTTTTTCACCAACAGCAAATTCCCTCACTGCAGCACAGTTTTTGGCAAATGTTACAACTTGTAGCTCGAAATCAGCTCCGTACTTGTTCTTTTTGCTGGAGGACTCTTTTGTGTTTGTCGTTCACCATGTGCAGTCTTGCTGTGTGTGGGTGTGTCTTAAACTCCTACACATCTTCTTGGCAACACAACCCATATCATCTGCTTGATCCCATGCGCCGACTTATAAGGAGAGTGAAACATGCGTTTCTGAGGTGAAAAATTGAGGCCAACTCCTCATGCGAATTTAGCATTTCTGAGCAGAAAAGACTTAGACGCCGAATATAGATATAAACGTGATTTTTGGCGCCACAAAAGGGGACATTTTGACTGTGGGGTCATCTTATCCGCCACGACCCACGGTACAGTGATATATAAACAGGAGATCTTAATACATAGGAGATCTCAAACTGTGTCTATGTTGAAATCTAGGCCTTCTCGCCTCAAATTATCGAATGAAAATGGCATAGTACAGCAGAAAAGCATAGGCAATCTCCCAATCCACTCCAGGCTGTGCTATGCCAGGAGGGCAGTGAACTGGGCAGGATTCCCCACCACAGGCTATCGTGGTCCCTTGCAGGGTAAGAAGCGAGAGACCAGCTGTTAAATGGGTTTCACAGGCATGTGGTTTGGGCAAAGCTATTTTGCCTGGAGGAACCTGTGAAGAATACAGGTGTAAAACTCAGTACGTTCCTCAATGGAAGCAAATATCCTCAAATCAGAGACAAACATGGCCCCTCTGAGTTCCTTCAGAAAAACCCTTTGCACTGTTCAGTTCCTACAAATGAATTTTGAATTACTTTTAACGCTTCATGACATGTTCTTAGGTCCAGCTGCATAACTGCCTGAATTAAGTGTTGAACACCACCGAAGTGAAAAAATCTGAACCAAAAGCTGTGTTAATATCAATTACACATATAGACTGGCCAAAACCTCCAGCAATGAACTAATATCAGGAGTTCACAAAGTGATGGAGCATCTTCTAGATTTAATACTGACAGCTGAGCCCCTCCATTATTTACGACCTTGCAGCCATCCCAATATGTTAATTTCTTCCCCCCTAATTGTTGTGTAAATTTGAATAAGGCAACAGTTTTCACTAACACCTGTATCAGCACAGTAAAAAAAACTTGGATTTATACAGCTGCTTTAACAAAGTAACAAGTCCTAAGGCACTTCAAAGTAGTGTAATAAACAAATGTGACACTGGATCCCCAGAGATATTAGAACAGATGACCAAAACATTTGGTCAAAAGAGATAGGTTTTAAGAAGCGTCTCAAAGGAGGAAGAAATGTGAACAGGTTTAGGGAAGGAATTCCAGAAGTTACAGCCCAAGCAGCTGAAGCAAAGAAAATTAGGGATCCACAACAATCAGAATTGAAGGAATGCAGAAATCTCAGAAGGTTGAAGGGCACCAGGATGTTACAGAGAAAGGGAGGTTTGAGGCCATGGAGGGATTCGAAAATAAGGATGAGAATTTTAAAACCAAGGAGAAATTGTGGAGACAGTTAGCACATGGTTCTTTCATCTTTGGGACATGGGCTTAAGTATAGTTGAAACTGATGGAATGAATGCTTTCCTTCTTCGTTTGCTGCACAAGATCTCAGTGGAATGAATTTGGCAAGTCAGTTAATTTCCCAATACGGTGTAGGTCATAGCACAAAATCGTCCTTAGCTTGTCAATCAGAAAAACCATTCACAGAGATAGAAATGTCACATTGGTACAGTAGAATCAGCCCTTTCAAGGTTGGGGTTAAGGCAACAATGGGGTTGGATTTTCTGAAAACACAACTTTGGAAAGGAAACCTGGCATCCTTATCCAGTCTGGCCAATGTGACCTCTGACCCACAACAATGTAGTAGACAATTAACTCTCCATTGAAGTGCCTTGCAAACCAGTCAGTTTTATCAAAATGCTATACGGATCAGAAGTGCCAACACCAAATATACATAATCTAGGCTTGGACCTCAGTGCAGCACTCCCTCCGTACTGCATTGTTGGAGGTGTTGTCTTTCAGATGAGATGACAACCTGAGGCTCTATTTGCAATCTCAAGGGAAGATAAAAGATTCCACAACACTATTCATAGAGCTGAGCAGTTCTCCCAGTGTCACAACCAATATTTATTCCATAACCAAAATCACTAAAACAGATTGTTTGGTTATTTTTTATTCATTCATGTGATCTAGGTAATGCTGGGTAGGCCAACGCTTATTGCCCATCCCTAACTGCCCTGGAGAAGGTGGTAGTGAGTCGTCTTCTTTAACCGCTGCAGTCCATGTGGAGTAGGTACACCCACAGTTAGAGAGGGAGTTCCAGGATTTTCAGCCAGCGACAGTGAAGGAACAGCGATATATTTCCAAGTCAGGTTGGTGAATGGCTTGGAGGGAAACGTGCATCTGCTGCCCTTGTCCTTCTAGATGGTAGTGGTTGAGGGTTTGGAAGGTGCTGTCTAAGGAGTCTTGGTGAGTTGCTGCATTGCATCTTGCACATGGTGCACACTGCTGCCACTGTGTGTCAGTGGTGGAGGGAGTGGATGTTTGTGGATGGGATGCCAATCAAGTGGGCTGCTTTGTCCTGGATGGTGTCGAGCTTCTTGAGTGTTGTTGGAGCTGCACTGATCCAAGCAAGTGGAGAGTATTCCATCACACTCCTGACTTGTGCCTGTAGAGGGTGGACAGGGTTTGAGGAGTCGGGAGTTGGCTAAATGCTGCAGGATTCCTAGCCTCTGACCTGCTCTTGTAGTCACAGTATTTGTACAGCTAGTCCAGTTCAGTTTCTGGTCAATAGCAACGTCCCAGGATGTTGATAGTGGGGGATTCCATGATGGTGATGCCACTGAATGTCAAGGGCGATGGCTATAGTACAAAGTACATATGCTTTGCAAATAAAAACTAGAGTTCCCCTTATTCTAATCGTAAGGTGTAAATTGATGATTTTATAAGGTGCACCTTGTTAAATGAATGCTCAGAGTGCAGAGTGTACACATTTTGGATTTGGTGTATTATCTAACAATCGAATTAGTAGTAGAGTAGCATTGCTGTTTGTGAGACTTTACTCTGTGCAAATTGGCTGCTGTGTTCCCTATATCACAACAGAGACAACAGTTACACTTCAGAAGCACTTCATTGGCTGCAAAGTGCTTTGAGGTGCTCTTAAATCATAAAAGGCACTATATAAATGTAACATTGTCTTAATATTTGAATCAAACTATGGAATTTCAAAGAAAAATTGGTTCCCACCAATCTTCTCGGAAAGAAATAATGACTAGTACGTACTGAAGAATCACAACTTCACAGAACAGTAACCAACGAAGTTAAAAAGTACTGAGTATTGCCGATAAGAAATAACATAAGAAAGCTCATGCTTTGGAAAATAAATGGGATTACAAAATAAAAGACATTAATTCAGCAACATGGAACTTCCATTTTATTTATTGGCAATCCTTCAAACAAGCCACAATCAAAATGTATAATCTGTTACCTTCAATGACATATTTCGGATGACATGACACAGGGACACGAGGTGCCTTTGTAATCCTCAGCTGCACGATTTCTAGCCCAAAGGCACAACATTAAAAGAAACTAAAAACTAGCCAAGTGGAGAACAGAGCATGGTTTATTCATTTATTATCTGGCAACGAGTTCAGTTTCTACATACACAGAGGAAACTCTGAAATAGCATGCAGCAAAGAGACAATTATTAACAACTTTAAAAACAGATTAATTTTAAGTGTTTTTTTTTGCCTTTTTCTCTCATTTTCTTTAGAGCTCTACATATGCTTGCAATAAACATCAAAGACTTTTGTGTACCAATCAATTCGGTCATAGTGTGCAGATATGAGTGTGATACAAGACCAAATGTGCAAATGACACCCCTAGCCCTCCCCTAACACTTTTTCCCACCCTACCAGCCTCTGAATGCATAATACTGAAGAACGTGGATAATTCAACACATCATTTTCAAGAAATGACAGTGCACACCCAAAAGTTGTTAAAATCAAACTTGATTAAGGCTGGCGTAACAATTAGGAGGGATATACTCCATCTTGAAACTTCAACTTATTAAGTCGAAAAAGTTTAGCAGGCGGGAAGGGTGGGTGGGGCAGAGACAGAGAGACTCAGAATCCAGATATTGCTGAAGTACATCATCCTTTCCATCCCCTTCTGCTGCCTCTTCCCCACCCACCAACCCCAGCAGACAACATTATGGTCTTAACCAGAAATAGAAGGAAGCCAGCAACTCAAAACCGTGTGCACTTTTCTTTTGGTTTATCACACATACCAATAAGTCAAACAGCAAATGAAAGAATTGATTGGTGAAGCCTAAGTATACACAAAGGCTCTTCAAAATCAGTAACTGATTATTAGCAGCAAATGTTAACATTTTCCCAAAAAACGGACAACTTAAGTCAACAAGAGCGCCTACAAAACATGCTTAGCTTGCACTGCAACAATACGACTTGATTACAAAATGCATAGAGATTTGCATGTTTTTTGGCATGACAGCAACATTTCATTTTGACAGAATACAGTTTAGAATGTAAATGTTTAGACAAAAAACAAATTAATAATTTAAATATTGCTGAATAGAGACACATGCTGCTGAAGCTTTTTGTCTTGCACTCATCAGGGCAAACGCAAGAATGCCAAATTTCAAATAATGATAACAATTTATACCACAGGAAAAAAGGGTGCTGAGTGGTTGCAAGTTGACTCTGATTGACTGAGGGACTGCCATTGAGTATAAATTGTTGTGATCGTTTGAAATTTGGCATTCTTGTGTTTGTCCTGATGAGTGCAAGATGAAAAGCTTTAACAATATGTCTCTCTTTTCAGCAAAATTAATCATTAGTTTTTTTTGAAATAAGAAAAATCACAGATGTCAGGGTGTAATTCAAAGCCAAAGTACATATGCTTTGCAAATAAAAACTAGAGTTCCCCTTATTCTAATCGTAAGGTGTAAATTGATGATTTTATAAGGTGCACCTTGTTAAATGAATGCTCAGAGTGCAGAGTGTACACATTTTGCATTTGGTGTATTATCTAACAATCGAATTAGTAGTAGAGTAGTGAATAGCATGATCTTAATCACAGTATAATTTAACTTGGCTAAACAGAGACACAAAAGATCATAAAAAAGAGCAGAATCGGATTATGGTTGGTCAACTTTCACCCCTTCCCAGCTGAGGATGCCAAAAAAAAAATTCATTTCAATATGAATGTTACAGGTACAAAGGCAGCCTAGTGGCCAAAACAAAAAGATGGTGCTCCACCTTTTATATCGTAGTGGACTTCTGGGTTTTAATTCATCAACGAAACAAAGGTTTCCTGGTTTCAAATCTAGTTAGCTGCGACTAAGGGTAGACTGTGAAAGGAGGTGGGGGGAATTATTACCCAGCTCCCTTCCTAAACCTCTCCACCTCTCCCTTCTCCTTAAGGCCTATTGCTTTGACCAAGTTTTTGGTCACCTGTCCCAATATCTCCTTACGTGGCTCGATGTCAAATCTTATTTGATAATTGCTTCTGTGAAGCTCCTTGGAACATTTTACTAGCTTCAAGGTGTTAAGAAAATATAAACCGCTGTTCTTGCAGTGCATCATTAGGAGACAGTTGCAAAATATGTCAACTTTCTGAAGCGTTGAAAAATACACCCCGTAAAGTCAAAGTCATTACGGCAATGGAAGAGGCCATTTAGTCCACTGAGTCTATGCTAGTTCTCTGTAGAACAATCCAATCAGTCCCATTATTTACATTTAAAAGCTTTCACTACCAGGACTACCACCACAGCAGATCATGCCTGATTTAGCTAGTGCTATCCATAGAAATGTTGGATGTTAGTCTGTGATCCGACACAATTAAAGCTGAAATAAAGCAGAAACCATTTCCTGGCTGTATCCCCATAGTCCTGCAAGTTTATTTAGTGCCCATCCAATTTCTTTTTGAAATCATTAATCGTTTCTGCTTCTACCATCCTCAATAGGTAGCAAGTTCTGGGTCATTACCGCTCACTCAAAAAAAAAGTTCTTCCTCAGATAAGAAAAAGAAATATTATATCATGCAGCGGCCAACAGTAATTTGGTCAATTAACCAAAAATCTTTCCCAGTGCTTAAAATAGTTTGATCATTTTTCTTGCCAATTTCCTTCTTTCCCCTCCTGAAGTTGTTACTATTTTGATGGCCCTAGGCTGAAATTAACCTCCAAAGTGACTATTATTCGCTTCTGAGTTGTGACGAGTGTCGAATTCTCAGAGGGAACCAGAGCTGAGCCAGAAGTCTCCCTCACTTGACTATCCACACATGAATGTTGCCAATAGGGATTGGGCTAGCTAACAATCAGGAATGGAAACGCTGACCAAATCCATCAACCCGCACCCCCCCAACCTGCCCCTTAACAAAGAAGCGCTATCGGTCATCTATAGCGCCACTAAATTAAAAATTCTGAAACTGAAATAGATATTAGGCAAGGGTTATTGAGGAGTATGGAACCAACGTGGGTAGATGGAATTAAGATACTGATCAGCCATGATCTGATGGAGGGCAGAACAGGTTTCAGGGGCTGAATGGCCTCCTCCTGCTCCTAACTTCCACTATCATTCTAGGATTGGGTAACAGCATCAATCAGGAATGAACCTGGATATTCAGAGTATGCTTTGGTTGCTAACTGGATCAACTTTGTGACCCACTCGCTTTAGCTTGAATCATCAGGAATCAAAGCCACTGCGGAATACTTGAAGGCCCTGTCCTGATTACCCCCATTCCCTCCAAAAGCATACTTGGCTGCAGGGTCCTGAAACCCAGGGAACCTTAATCGTCTGGCATAAAAGTTTTTATTTTAGGTGTGAACAAAGTTGGGCAACTATTGTTTTTTACTTCACAGTTTGCCCTTTTATTCAAAGCAAAGTTCATATGTACAAAAAAGTTCTTTTTGTTCCCCACTAGTACTGCTTTGGGCTGTCTGCAGGGGAAAGCAAGTACCACAGTCTGAAACTGTACACTGGGCTAGGAAGTAAACCAAAACAGAAATAGTTCAACATTGTAACACTCATTGAAAGATTAAAAGACAAAAGAACAGAGTTTATGAAGGCCAGTTAGAAAAAGCAGTACCTAAACACTGTATTTTAATAAAATTTAGACAAAAAACACAAAACTACATGGAATAATAATTGTCAACTACTACACTTCAGGCAGTGATTTTAACGTTTCACAGTATTCTAAAGAATTTCCTACCTAAGTTGAAATCTAGAGCCATACAGAACTCCCATCAGATCGGCCTCAAGACTCAAACCAAAACAAGAGGTTATTTTAACCCTTTGAGCACTGAAAAAACCTTTGACATCTGTAGAACATGCCTGAGCAAATCTACTGCACAATCAGCAAGAAGGAAATGCATTACAATTTTGCCCACATTCATAATACTCATGATTTTATTGAAATCTCAGTGTACAGATGCCCAATGGGTTAAATTAGCCAAACACACTAATTTCTATATATTAGCTTTTGATTAAAAAAGTAGTACCTAACAGTCTCCTTGTTAATATATCTTTGCATATTGTTAAAGCAATAAACTCTGTTTGAATACTAACCAAATAGTTCAGTTTATCAAACTCAAATTTTACTTTTTTTAAAAAGTAAAATTTTTAACCATTTCATTTAGAGGCGCATGCACTTGTAGGCACATTATTTTGATATAAATCTTTCCTTCTACCAGTTTTAGAACTGTTCATTATTTTAACTGGGAACAAGCTGGCAAATTGGGCCCAATTTATTTACATTTACACACACACTCACGCTTGCACACACACACATACACACACACAGACACTCACTCGTGGCTCCAGAAAGTGCTACAGGAAGTAACACAGTGTCCTGCACAGAAATCCACTTCATTTGAGTTTTGTGGAACTAGACCGTTAAGACAAAAGGGCTATACAGAGCTGCAATCCTTCCTTGGTGTGAACCCAGCATCCATTATTGAATTTCACACCAGACTTAGCTTATGCACTTTGCAAAAAATGGGGTTCCAACAACTATCAGTATTAATGTACGAGCAGCCATATACAAATATTCTAATTACAAACTGTCATCCAAAAAGAACTAAAATAAATAAGATGACGTATAAAATCTGTAACACCAATAATTGTAACTTTTAAAATACAAAATCAAATTGCTAGTAGAATTTCACAAGCAACGTTAAGGTACACACACAGTCCAATGAGATGCAACATGAACAGACAAGAAACTGTGCATTTGCAACACAACGAATTAACCAAGACACTGAATCTATTCCTCAGTATCAAGATGACATGCTCAGTAAACAGAAGATGGATGTAAGGTTAAAGGTTTTAGTCATGAAGTACTGTACAACTATCTTATGACCAGAATGATGAGATACCAGCCTGATACAATTCTGGGTTTATCCAGGTTAACTATTTTGCCTGATAGCACACCTTGATCAGTGTTTTCCATTCAAAGTAATTAGGCCTACAGATCACTGGTTTGCTCAGCAAGCTCAATATAAATCATACAGGCCCCTGACAGCAGGTCCTCAAACTCCAAATACATTAACTATAGTTACAAATCATAACTATTTTAAAAATAAATCCTAAATCTGATATTTTTCTCACTAATGTTTTTTCTAACTGTTAGGAAATTTAGAAGCACAGTTCCTAGGAAGATCTAACAGCCAGCTAATCACCCTCCATTGGGGAAAAAAAAACTTTGGCTTGGCAAAGAAAGCAAGCTGCTTAAACACACTGAATACACACGCAGATGAAAGACTGAGGGCAGCAAGAACGTTAATGCCATTATCTGCAGTGAAGGATGTAAAGCGGTGGGTATATGGCAGCAGGAATGGTGCAAAAAACAATGATACTGAGAGACGAGAAATGGCTGAAAACAGCACACAATTAATACTGGATGGAAGAGTTAATACTGCAGCTGTGAAAAGAGGCTTCCGCACTTTAGATCCACGGCAGGTTTGTCCAAAATACCATACCCATCTCACCTGCTTAGAAATTTATATGAGAAAAAGGCTGCAATTTCTCTGATTCTACATGAATGCTTAACACTTAAACTTTTGAGAGTCCTTTTGCTACAGAAATTTAATGATAAAGATTGTGCACATTTTGAAAAGCTGTACAGAAAAAAGGTAGTTCTTGAAACACAAGGAGAGATTTAGAAATAAAATCAGGGATTTCTTTTCTAAACAACTTCCAGACTTCTGGAGTTTCAACAATGACATTTTGATTCATGATATCTAGATTTGCTTGAAAAAAATGAGACCTTCCTAGACTAAAAAAAAAGCGTATTCAGATTTCAAAGAGTGTGTGTCACAGAATCATCATTAACTTATACATTGGCTCACTGGAGTTTTAATGTGCCTGGGCTCGAGACATAATTCAGGCCAATAATCCTTTAACACGCTACTATTAAAAACTTCAACTATCAGTGGCTTAGAAGTAATTAGACTGACTGTATAAAAGAGTGATAGAACATGGAGAATAATTAAAAAATAAACCCAAAGCACATTTCTGTCAGGCTGTATCTGAGGAAGAGTCAAAAGAACCAGAGATGATGAAGTTCCCTGTATTGTTGAGACCTGACATTGACTGGGCAGCCTGCTGGCTCAGATTGTTACATATTAGCACCAACTGGTTACTTTGTGCTTCAGACAGAGAACTGCAACTCTGGTAAACACTAAAGTTGGTCTTCCTCCCAGGAATATTCCCCTTTTCACACATGGTTTTAACCATTTTTGAGAGCTTATTCTTGCCGAGGGATTGGCTATTGTACCAGTAAAGTGCGGCCAGGTTGCAGACTGGCTTGATGGATAGGTAAAAAGGGGCATCTTCATAACGCATAGCTGGAGGGCGTCTTTGAGCATACTCCTTGTAGTCCTGCACTGGGCATGTCTGCGGAGAATGTGGCGTGGCGTAAATTCTGCACTCAGTTCCCGCTCTCCGGCTCTTCCCTTGTGCATCGGAGCTGTCTATGATTTCCCACTCCAGGTACTCCAAGCCTGTCTCGGTTACGTGTAACCTGATATCCCCCCATTTTAGTGTGGAACTGTGGAACCCAGCACAGTGCCCAAACGCTTTAGTGTTGTTTAGCCACACGAGATTAAGCAGCCCCTCAGGGTTGTACCGGCTCAGCAAGCCTCGTTTACGCAGGATGAGCTCATCAGCAAAGGTGAGTTTCATTGATTTGTGAGGCTTGTTCCCTTTCCCTTTGCCTCTCAGCTCAAGCTGCTTTTGTTTCAGTGCTTCTTGGGAGCGCCTGAATTCCTTATCCCTCGTTATACTGAACCCATATTTGTATTCCTTTAAGTACCTTTCAAGTCCACACTGATAGTTGGCCAAACTGTTGGGCTCGTACTCTGAGCCATCTTTCTGCCTGGCGTCCACAAAGAACGAAGCTAGATAGGCATCAAGTTCCGTGCATGGTATGATTTGGATTTCCCGGTTTTCGTGTGGGTATTTGGAAAGGAGGAACTCTCTGAAGTTTCTTAGTGCAGTCAAGGTGCTTCGCACAGTTTTCTCATTCTGTTGACCCTCGCAGCCTCTTTCTTCATTTTCTAAGAGGGAGGAGAAAGAAAAAAAATATAAGCTGCACATAAAGCCATTCAAAACTAAATTTCAATTTCGCAAAGGTCATTGGAAAACGATATTACATACCTGTCTCAGGTTTCAAAAGCCAACTTCAATTTCACAAATGACGTAAAAGATTAAGGCAAAAGAAAATATCAAAACCAGGTCCTCATGTCAATGCAGCACTCTCGGTGCATGGGAGTTAGCGAGAGAGATTAGGTATCAAGCACAGACCGTCTCAGATCAAATACACCAAGCCAGTGCCTCACAACATTACACTGCTGCAATCGCCCAATATACTATCCCTGCAAACAGGTGTTGAAAGCAACCCAACAGTAGACAGGATTTTGAAATATAAATGCAATAAAATAACTGATAAACTACCTACATTATTGAGGCCCAGTTAGCGATTGGAGAAATCTAGTGAAATACGCAGCCGAAAAGGAAATATAAATCCTTTGAGGCTTAAACAAACCAACTGAAGAAATCGGGAACTGAAGGACTGATATACCATGCCAACCATGATTCACATACCTTCTGCCTAATCACCAAATAATCAACATTGTCTCTTGGATGACCCGAGTTGAATGGTGGAAAGTACTTGGCAGTATAGTTTATATTACTCTAAATTGTGTTATAAGCGGAGCAAGCATTTTGAACTATACAACACAAGGATGAAATAGTGATAGTTGCACGTTGGCCAGTGAGACAGCAATGAACTGGTAACAGACTAGAATGTACATCACCCATATTAAAGCATCTTTGATTTGTATGAATTATTTCCCTCTCCCAAATTAGCTCTAATATGTTAAATACTGTAAACCTCATGACAGCAGGGGCCTGGTTTGCCATCAGAGTATGCTTCTCAACCGGTCTTAGAAATGTTACTTTCTCACATGCGTGTGCTTATGCACACACTGTACATTCTGTGCTTAAACCATTGGAAAGGAAGTGAATTTGTGGAAAGCAATTTTATGAACTGCACGGACCAAACATATTGCAAATGATGTATTATGTATTTACTGAATTCTATGGATAGGCACAATGTGCAATAGTTAGGATGCTGAATGACAAAAAGTACACCTAAATCTGACTTCTCCATCAATGCAGCTTTCAGCCATGCAATATCATGATATCACCTGACATGTGAAAACAGCGATACATGTCTAAACTGCGCCAACAAAGTTAGTTCACCTCTTGTTTCCTGACTCTCAGAGGGGCACTGGTGCTCTCAGAGTTTTTGTGGCTTATTTGCTTTGCCCCAGTTGGTGTAAGAGAGGCAAATGTTCAAGTATACATTGTGCTGATTTATTAACTTTTTATTTATTCTTTTGCAGGATGTTGGCATCGCTGGCAAAGCCAGCATTTGTTGCCCATCCCTAACTGCCCTTAAGAAGGTCGGGGTGAGCCACCTTCTTGAACCTCTGCAGTCCATGTGGTATAGGTACACCCACAGTGCTATTAGGAGGAGAATTCCAGGATTTTAACCCAACGACAATGAAGGAATGGTGATATAGTTTTCCGGTGCCTAGGTTGATGCTAAGTGGTCCGTCCAGTTTCATTCCTTTTTGACTTTGTGGTACAACTGAGTGGCTTGTTGGGTCATTTCAGAGGGAATTATGAGTCAATCATATTGCAGTGTGGGCTGGAGTCACAGGTAACAGGTAAGACGGCTAGATTTCCTTCCCTAAAGGCATTAGTAAATCACATGGGTTTTTAAATCACAATTGACAATGGAGTTAAAAGCCAGTCCCCGACCAGACTTTATTAATTAACTGAATTTAAATTCCACTAGCTGCCCTGGTGGAATTTGAGCCAGTGTTCAAACAGCACTAGTCTGGATCACTAATCCAGTAATATTACCAATGTGCTACTAACTCCCCAAAACTGGGTGGAAGGAACCTCTGGGCTGAAAAGTAGGAAATCATGTGAGAAACAGTGGTTAAACTGGAGGGGTGGGGGTTGTTGAAGGAAGGAGCAGTATAAAAAGATTGAGGGGAAGGGGTGAAAGAAGCACAATCAATTTTTTAAACATTGTCGCAGGGCACAGCAGTGGATCCAGCCAGATGGTTGCAGTATTGAGTTAATACAGCTGCCTGGTCCTGAATCCTTGTCAAAATTTGAACTCAGTTGAACCAGTTCGCAGATAGTCTGCAGCCATACGACATAAACAACCCACCTTTTCTTCTATACCAAACTGTGGTGTTTCTTTCTCCCGTCGAGGCACATTTGGAGTTAAAAACCAGGTTCACCCACAGAAAGGGAGGATGCCAAGCTATTCAATTCAAATAACAACATCTTATGGATTTTCCATTTGACGGGCAACCTTTTTTGAGTGGTCAAAGATTGTGAGTACGGTAGCGTAATGGTTATGTTACTGAACTGGCAATCCAAGGGCATGAGTTCAAATCCCATCATGGCAGTTGGAGAATTTAAATTCAATTATTTAAATAAATCTGGAATTTGAGCACAAAACTGGTATCAGTAATGGCGACCATGAAATTACTCAATTGTCTTAAAAACCCATTTCGTTCACTAATGAAAATCTGCTGTCCTTACCTAACTTGGCCAATGTGACTTCAGACTTACAGCAATGTGACTGGCTCTTAAATATCCTTTAAAAAGATCAAGTAAGCTATTCAGTTGTACAGAGATGGGCAGCAAACACTGGTTTCACACGCAGATTCTGTGAATGAATAACAAAATTCAATTTCTTTTGTCTGTCAAAATTGAGTTGGTACCTCTCAGGTTGTCTTCAGGTGCTCTGTTTGAAGCCATTAGAGACAGAGCGAGAGGGGGAAATAGGCTAGGAAGACTTTGTGGACACTCAGCAACAATATGTTTCGTCCAGGTTCCTTGCAGTGTAGTTTTTTTCTTTATTCTATACCCCAGGATGTGGGCTTCACTGGCAAGGCCAGTGATTTATTGCCCCTTTAACTGAGTGGCTTGCTAGTGCTAGTTCAGAGGGCAGTTAAGCATTGCTGTGGATCTGGAGTGTAGGCCAGACCAGGTAAGGATGGCAGATTTCCTTCCCTAAAGGACATTAGAGAACCAGTTGGGTTACAGCAATGATAGCTCCATGGTCACCATTACTGAGCCAGATTTTATTAATTGAATTTAAATTCCACCAGCTGCCATGGTGGGATTTAAACCCATGTCCCCAGAGCATTAGCCTGGGCCTCTGGATTACTAGTCCAGTGACATTACTATTATACCACTGTCCCCCCCTGTAGTGTAGCAGACACAATGGTTCTATCCACCATGAAGGTATAACTAAGCTTGTAACCACTGTACCTCAACAGTGTTCATTCATCCAATTCCTGTTTAACAAAACATTTTGGCAGTTCACAGCATACCTTATAGGCTCAAAAAGTATTTATTCTACCATTTTCAGAAAGTGAGAAATTCATGCAAAGATTTAACAAATAAACCAAAAAGTGATGACAAGCGTTTTCTGTTTAATTCCTGAGATCCTGAACTCAAAAAACATTTCTAGAGTATAACCCAAGAACAAAAAAGAGAAACACTTGGGGAAAATAGTGTGCCTCAGGTAGGGGTGGGAATGGGAAGAAGAGAAACCGATTGTAAGTGAGTTGCTATCGTTTTTGGAAAATCAGTGAAATGGGCCATTGGCCTGTACCCTTCAGACTATACAGAGGCAAGTAGATGGGGCAAGCAATTCAGAAGATGATTACCGATGGGAAGAGGGCATTCTGGCCTATCTTAGCTTATAACCAAGAAATGCTCTATGTAGTCGCTGTGTGGCTGATTACACTTGGCTCTTAAAGGATTCTGGGGATTTTTTTTTTTACCTCCAGTACTCCTTTTAGGAGTCCATTCCATATACAGGGAGCTACTGCTTGTGGAACTATTAATAAAATATTTGGGTCAGAGAGATGAAGGAAGGGAACCAGGAGGAAAAATAGCCAGTCAAGCAATCGCAATGCATTAAAAATGTTCCAAATCGTGGGAACTGGTTCTGAACTTCATTTAGAGCCGACATAAGCTGCCTAGAGAATTGGAGAAACCAGACGGTTTGTGTCCCCTTGAACCAAAAACAATATAAGTATTGCAGGCATTGGGAGTAGTTTCTCTAGCAATTTGCCTGTGCAGCTGCCCCATCCACGCACCCCACTCCTCTGCTGCACCACTGCCTCCTGTATTGTGACCGCAGGAAGCAAGGTCCTGCACTGTTGTAACCAATCCCACCCTGCCTGAGGTTATGCAATATTAGTGACATCTCAGGGTTGCCCTGAAGATGCGGTGTCTCAACACAGACAGCGACACGTACGTTCATCTGGGAGACTGCTTCTGCATTTGCTCCAGAGGCACCAAATTAACAGAAACATTTCCTTTCAGCCGAGCCACACAGGGAGAAGCCATGCGTGACTGTGACCAATCAACATGTAAATTCCACGCAGAATTTCTCAGACTAACTGTAATCTGTCCATTCATCAGTTTTTCAAGTAATTGGAGATCAAAGAGACCGGATTTGTCTAGTTACGCTGGACAGCAGATGAGTCTGCTGTAAGCAGCTTACATTGCTGTGCATTTTAAACAGAATGGTTCATTGCTTGGTTGCTTTTGTTCCCAATCTTGCATATAAGACATCGTTCTCGAGCAATTTTGCACGTTCTGTTTATAATAGTTATATAATTCAAATGTAGAATTGAAACACGCATAGAAATATAATTACAGTAAATTGCAACAGTATCTTTATTCAGAAGCTATTTCACAAGCAATCATCAATTACACATGCTCCACTTGTGTTTGCATTTACATCGTATGTGTAATGTTTAGCTTGCAGGCTGGCGTATATGTCATATATGGCCCCTGGTGCAGAGGCAAGTTTAAGGATGAGATAATGTCACATTTCATCATCATAAACACGCAATAGCAGTTCTGAGCATTTTCTTCTGTTCAGCTTAATTCCAAAAGCACTTCCGCTTTTATCATCTAATGTCACGCGATATTTAAAAAACACATGTTAAATTTTACCACAAATGTTTCTGCCTTAATTTGTAAAAATAAATTAATTTTTAATCCAGTAGCTGAGTATCAGTGGTAACAATGTTAAAACTGGCTCAAAGGAATTTGAAGAGATTGATTTGGAATATAAAGAACCTATGGCATTACAATCATTAAAATAAGATAAACGTGTCACAGCAGCACCAGAGAGATAAACGGAATCATGTGTCACAGAGTTAGAGCGTTAACTCACTGTGCAAAGCAGTTTTTTAAGCTTAGCTTACGAGAGCACACATGAGAGGAGATGTAGGAAATTCAGAATGGAGGAATTAAATGTTTTCATTTAAGCAAATGGCCAAAAGACTGGTCATGCAATTTTTCAATACATCTAAGTAACTGTGCTCAAAAATGGCACAGGATAAATTGAATGTGTTATTTGGGATAAATCGCAATATGGAGAAATAAACTATTTAGGTTGTGGGCCTCACACTCACTTGTGAGTGAGGTGCTCGTGGATTATGAGGATTGACTTGAGTCATGGATTTATATTTCCTTAAACCACTAATTCGCCACTATGCATCTTATTTACAATGTATTTCTAAATCAAACTTTACAATCTGTCAGAATGCCAAGATTACTCCCTTCAATGTTCATGTTGTGCTGATTAAAACAATAAATCACACAAGGAATGCTCATTATGTTCACATAACATAAGCACACACAACAGATAATACAGGGTCCAGCGCACACACAAAAGCAACAAAAACACACAGACAAGGATATCTCACTTCATCACACAAAAGAAATAAGTACATCAACAATATTATTTTCCTGCAACTATGGCTGATCTTTATTAATTTGCACATTTTTCAATTAAACTATTGGTGTTCCTCCAAATTTTTTACATATAATTTTACAGCATTGGAGTGGGCCAATCACTGCCACAAGCCTCCTTCCATCTGACTTCATCCAACTTCAGTAACATATCCTTCCTCCCTCACCTTTTCCCCTTAAATGCATCTATGTTATCCACCTCAACATCCATAGGGTCGTGAGTTCCACATTGGTGAAAGAGGTTTCTCCTGAATTCCCCATTGGATTTATTAGATATATTTATGGCTCCTAGTTCTGGAGTCTCCCACAAAATGGAAACTCTATCCACCCTGTCAAACACTTTCATAATTTTAAAGACTTCTATCGGGCCCACCTTCAGTCTTCTCTAAGAGAAAAGAGCTCCAGGGTTATTGCATTCCCAAACTGAGCCACTACTGCAAATAAGACATTGAGCTGAGTACATGGATAAATCAGACACGTAAACATATATATTTATATCCTTTCAAATATAACGCAATATATTCTTAACCTATTAGAACACCTGTAAGAACAATCCAAGTACGAACAAAACTGAAGCAAATGAGCAAAAATTTTAAAACCAATGAAATGTAGATTTTATAATCAGGATAGATTATGTTTGTTTTAAGAAAACGAAGGTAAAACTCCCTCTTTCCATTGTGAATTCCTAATGATTGCTCATTTATCTTTCTCTGAATTGTCCACTGAACTTTGACATGTTCACCCGCATCTGTCTCAGCACAAGCAACTAGAAATTGCAACAGGATTTTCAGTAAGGGGTTGAATATTCTTCCAACCTCCCTCTCCTTCCCTGACTGGTGCCTTGCTGCAGTGACAGGGTAGAGATTAATATCTCAGTGAAGGGAGATAATAAACACAGGCACATGCCCTATCAGCCCACGATAACATACACAGTTGCTCTAACACAATGGAAACCGAGAAATCTCACATCTCCACTCCTGACAATGCAGTCTCCAGCAAGGATGCTGTTTTATGGGTCATAGCAGTTCTTGGGTGCAGGATCTTTTACACTGGACCCCTTTAGGTTCAGATTCCAGGACACCATCAATAATAAGCCAACTGCTGGCATGCGCACTGCTAACATAGGTCTCTTATCCCGGGAAGGATCCACAGGCCCACAGAAAACTAAACAGGTTTAGGAGTGCGCTGCTGGGATAAGATAGCTGGATTTAGCAGTCTGAACGCAGGGAAATAACTCCAGGATACTACTCTCCCGGAATTGAAACTAAATGGACGCCAAGTTAAAAACAATAGCAGGCATTCATTGTTCAACCACATCGCTGCCAAGTACAACCTTATCCTCATCCAGTATACACACACACAGATAAGATACACATGCACTCAGATAGATACAAGCGCACAGTCACATAGATACACGCGCACAGTCAGATAGAGATGCGCACACACTCACACATAGAGACGCGCTCACACTCACACATAGAGATACACGGGCACACTCACAGATAGAGACGCACGCACACTCAGATAGAGACGCACGCACACTCAGATAGAGACGCACGCACACTCAGATAGAGACGCGCATCACAGTCACAGATAGAGACACACGCACACTCACACAGATAGATACACACGCACACACACACACACACACACACAGACAGATACACACGCACACACACAGCTAGATACACACACGCACAGATGGACACGCACAGATAGATACATATACGCACACATAGATACACACACACAGATAGATACACACGCACACTCACAGATAGACACACACGCACAGATGGACACGCACAGATAGATACATATACGCACATATAGATACACACTCACAGATAGATACACGTGCACACTCACAGATCAATACACACGTGCACACTCACAGATCAATACACGTGCACACTCACAGATAGATACACACGCACACTCACAGATAGATACACACGCACAGATACACACGCACAAACAGATAGATACACACGCACTCACAGATACACACACACGCCCTCACAGAACGATACACACGCACACTCACACAGGTAGTTACAAACGCACACTCACACTGATAGATACACACACACAGATAGATACACACACACATACACAGACAGATACACACGCACACACATACACAAATAGATACAGATGCAAACACGCACACAGATAGATACACACGCACACTCAGATAGATACACACGCGCACTCACAGATAGATACACACGCGCACTCACAGATAGATACACACGCACACACATACACAAATAGATACAGATGCAAACACGCACACAGATAGATACACACGCACACTCAGATAGATATACACGTGCACTCACAGATAGATACACACGCGCACTCACAGATAGATACACACGCGCACTCACAGATAGATACACACGCGCACTCACAGATAGATACACACACGCACACAGATAGATACACACACGCACTCACAGATAGATACACATGCGCACTCACAGATAGATACACACGTGCACTCAGATAGATACACACGCGCACACTCACAGATAGATACACACGTGCACACTCACAGATCAATACACGTGCACACTCACAGATTGATACACATGCACACTCACACAGGTAGTTACACAAGCACACTCACACTGATAGATACACACACACACATACACAGATACACACGCACACACATACACAAATAGATACAGATGCACACACGCACAGATAGATACACACGCACAGATAGATACACACGTACACTCTCAGATAGATATACACGCGCGCACTAACAGATAGACACACACGTGCACTCACAGATTGATACATAAGCGCACTCACAGATTGATACACACGCACACTCAGAGATACACACGCACACTCACAGGATACACACGCACACTCACAGATAGATACACGCACATGGTCACAGATAGATACACGCGCACAGTCAGATAGATACACACGCACACTCACAGATAGATATACACACGCGCACTAACAGATAGATACACACGCGCACTCACAGATTGATACACACACACACTCAGAGATACACACGCACACTCACAGATAGATACACGCACATAGTCACAGATAGATACACGCGCACAGTCAGATAGACGCGCACACACACACATAGAGATGCACGTACACTCACAGAGACGCGCGCATCACAGTCACAGATAGAGACACATGCACACACACAGAAAGATACATATGCACACACACACAGAGTCAGATACACACTCGCACAGATGGACACGCACAGATAGATACATAGATGCACATATAGATACACACACAGATACACACGCGCACACGCACAGATAGATACATATACGCACATATAGATACACACACACAGATAGATACACGCGCACACTCACAGATAGGTACACGCGCACACACAGATTGATACACGTGCACACTCACAGATCGATACACGCGCACACTCACACAGGTAGTTACACACGCACACTCACACTGATAGATACACACGCACACTCACACAGATACATAGACACAGAGATAGATACACACACACAGATAGATACACACACACACAGATGGATACACACACACGCACACACATGCACAAATGGATACAGATGCACACAGGCACAGGTACATACACACGCACACTTACAGATAGATACACACGCACAGATAGATACACACGCACAAACAGATAGATACACACGCACTCACAGATACACACGCACTCACAGATAGATACACACACGCACTCACAGATCGATACACATGCACACTCACACAGGTAGTTACAAACGCACACTCACACTGATAGATACACACACACATACACAGACAGATACACACACACACACATACACAAATAGATAGATGCAAACACGCACACAGATAGATACACATGCACACTCAGATAGATACACACGCGCACTCACAGATAGATACACACGCGCACTCACAGATAGATACACACGCGCACTCACAGATAGATACACACGCGCACTCACAGATAGATACACACACACACACACACAAATAGATACAGATGCAAACACGCACACAGATAGATACACACGCACACTCAGATAGATACACATGCGCACTCACAGATAGATACACACGCGCACTCACAGATAGATACACACGCGCACTCACAGATAGATACACGCACATAGTCACAGATAGATACACGTGCACAGTCAGATAGATACACACGCACACTCACAGATAGACATACACACGCGCACTAACAGATAGATACACACGTGCACTCACAGATTGATACACACGCACACTCACAGATAGATACATGCACATAGTCACAGATAGATACACGCGCACAGTCAGATAGACGCGCACACACACACATAGAGATGCACGCACACTCACAGAGACGCGCGCATCACAGTCACAGATAGAGACACATGCACACACACACAGAGTCAGATACACACTCGTACAGATGGACACGCACAGATAGATACATAGATGCACATATAGATACACACACAGATACACACGCGCACACTCACAGATAGATACACACGCATACACGCACAGATAGATACATATACGCACATATAGATACACACACACAGATAGATACACACGCACACTCACAGATTGATACACGTGCACACTCACAGATCGATACACGCGCACACTCACACAGGTAGTTACACACGCACACTCACACTGATAGATACACACGCACACTCACACAGATACATAGACACAGAGATAGATACACACACACAGATAGATACACACACACAGATGGATACACACACCCGCACACACATGCACAAATAGATACAGATGCACACAGGCACAGGTAGATACACACGCACACTTACAGATAGATACACACGCACAGATAGATGCACACGCACAAACAGATAGATACACACGCACTCACAGATACACACGCACACTCACAGATCGATACACGCGCACACTCACACAGGTAGTTACAAACGCACAGTCACACTGATAGATACACACACACATACACAGACAGATACACACGCACACACATACACAAATAGATAGATGCAAACACGCACACAGATAGATACACATGCACACTCAGATAGATACACACGCGCACTCACAGATAGATACACACGCGCACTCACAGATAGATACACACGCACACACACACACAAATCGATACAGATGCAAACACGCACACAGATAGATACACACGCACACTCAGATAGATACACACGCGCACTCACAGATAGATACACACGCGCACTCACAGATAGATACACACGCGCACTCACAGATAGATACACACGCACACACATACACAAATAGATACAGATGCAAACACGCACACAGATAGATACACACGCGCACTCAGATAGATACACACGCGCACTCACAGATAGATATACACGCGCACTCACAGATAGATACACACGCACACACACACTGATAGATACACACACACACATACACAGACAGATACACACGCACACACATACACAAATAGATACAGATGCACACACGCACAGATAGATACACACGCACACTCACAGATAGATACACACGCACACTCACAGATAGATATACACGCGCACTCACAGATAGATACACACGCACACACTCACAGATAGATACACACGTGCACACTCACAGATCAATACACGTGCACACTCACAGATCGATACACATGCACACTCACACAGGTAGTTACAAACGCACACTCACACTGATAGATACACACACACATACACAGACAGATACACACGCACACACATACACAAATAGATAGATGCAAACACGCACACAGATAGATACACATGCACACTCAGATAGATACACACGCGCACTCACAGATAGATACACACGCGCACTCACAGATAGATACACACGCGCACTCACAGATAGATACACACGCACACACACACTGATAGATACACACACACACACACTGATAGATACACACACACACATACACAGACAGATACACACGCACACACATACACAAATAGATACAGACGCACACACGCACAGATAGATACACACGCACACTCACAGATAGATACACACGCACACTCACAGATAGATATACACGCGCACTCACAGATAGATACACACGCACACACTCACAGATAGATACACACGTGCACACTCACAGATCAATACACGTGCACACTCACAGATCGATACACATGCACACTCACACAGGTAGTTACAAACGCACACTCACACTGATAGATACACACACACATACACAGACAGATACACACGCACACACATACACAAATAGATAGATGCAAACACGCACACAGATAGATACACATGCACACTCAGATAGATACACACGCGCACTCACAGATAGATACACACGCGCACTCACAGATAGATACACACGCACACACACACTGATAGATACACACACACACACACACACTGATAGATACACACACACACATACACAGACAGATACACACGCACACACATACACAAATAGATACAGATGCACACACGCACAGATAGATACACACGCACACTCACAGATAGATACACACGCACACTCACAGATAGATACACACGCACACTCACAGATAGATATACACATGCGCACTAACAGATAGATACACATGCACACTCACAGATTGATACACACGCACACTCAGAGATACACACGCACACTCACAGATAGATACACGCACATAGTCACAGATAGATACACGCGCACAGTCAGATAGAGACGAGCACACACACATAGAGATGCGCGCACACTCACAGATAGAGACGCGCATCACAGTCACAGATAGAGAGACATGCACACACACAGAAAGATACACATGCACACACACACAGTCAGATACACACTCGCACAGATGGACACGCACAGATAGATACATATATGCACATATAGATACACACACAAATACACACGCGCACACTCACAGATAGATACACACGCGCACAGATAAATACATATATGCACATATAGATACACACACACAGATAGATACACACGCACACTCACAGATAGATACACACGCGCACACTCACAGATAGATACACGCGCACACACAGATTGATACACGTGCACACACAGATTGATACACGTGCACACTCACAGATTGATACACGCGCACACTCACACAGGTAGTTACACACGCACACTCACACTGATAGATACACATGCACACGCACACTCACACAGATACATAGACACAGAGATAGATACACACACACAGATAGATACACACACACAGATGGATACACACACACGCACAGATAGATACACACGCACACTTACAGATAGATACACACGCACACTCACAGATAGATACACACGCACACTCAGATAGATACACACGCACAGATAGATACACATGCACAAACAGATAGATACACACGCACTCACAGATAGATACACACGCCCACTCACAGATCGATACACGCGCACTCACACAGGTAGTTACACATGCACACTCACACTGATAGATACACACACACAGATAGATACACACACACATACACAGACAGATACACACGCACACACATACACAAATAGATACAGATGCAAACACGCACACAGATACACACGCACACTCAGATAGATACACACGCGCTCTCACAGATAGATACACACGCGCACTCACAGATAGATACACACACGCACTCACAGATAGATATACACGTGCACACTCACAGATAGATACACACGCGCACACTCACAGATCAATACATGTGCACATTCACAGATCGATACACATGCACACTCACACAGGTAGTTACACACGCACACTCACACTGATAGATACACACACACAGATAGATACACACACACATACACAGACAGATACACACGCACACACATACACAAATAGATACAGATGCACACATGCACATAGATACACACGCACACTCAGATAGATACACACGCACACTCAGATAGATACACACGCGCACTCACAGATAGATATACACACGTGCACTAACAGATAGATACACACGTGCACTAACAGATTGATACACACGCACACTCACAGAGATACACACGCACACTCACAGAGATACACACGCACACTCATAGATAGATACACGCACATAGTCACAGATAGATACATGCGCACAGTCAGATAGAGATGCGCACACACACACACAGAGATGCGGGCACACTCACAGATAGAGACGCGCATCACAGTCACAGATAGAGACACATGCACACACACAGATACACATGCACACACACACACATAGTCAGATACACACTCGCACAGATGGACACGCACAGATAGATACATATATGCACATATAGATACACACACAGATACACACCCGCACACTCATAGATAGATACACACGCGCACACTCACAGATACATAGGCGCACACTCACAGAGATACATACGCGCACACTCACAGATCGATACACGTGCAGACTCACAGATCGATACACGCGCGCACTCACAGATAGAGACGCGCGCGCACTCACAGATAGAGACGCGCACGCACTCACAGATAGAGATGCGCACGCACTCACAGATAGAGACGCGCGTACACTCACAGATAGAGACGCGCGTACACTCACAGATAGAGACGCGCGCACACTCAGATAGAAACGCGCGCACACTCAGATAGAAACGCGCGCACACTCATAGAGACGCGCGCACACTCAGATAGAGACGCGCGCACACTCAGAGACATGCGCACACTCAGACACGCGCACACTCAGATAGAGACGCGCGCACACTCAGATAGAGACGCACGCACACTCAGATAGAGACGCGCGCACACTCAGATAGAGACGCACGCACACTCAGATAGAGACACGCGCACACTCAGATAGACACGCGCACACTCAGATAGAGACACGCGCACACTCAGAGACACGCGCACACTCAGATAAAGACGTGCGCACTCAGAGACGCGCGCACACTCAGACACGCGCACACTCAGATAGAGACGTGCGCACACTCAGATAGAGACGCGCGGACACTCAGATAGAGACGCACACACTCAGATAGAGACGCGCGCACACTCAGAGACGTGCGCACACTCAGATAGAGACGCGCGCACACTCAGATAGAGACGTGCGCACACTCACAGATAGAGACGGCGCACACTCAGAGACGCACGCACACTCACAGATAGAGACGCGTGCACACTCACTTATAGAGACGCACGCACACTCACAGATAGATGCGCGCACACCCTCAGATAGAGACGCGTGCACACTCACAGATAGAGACGCGGGCACACTCACAGATAGAGATGCACACACACTCACAGATAGAGACGCGCGCACACTCACAGATAGAGACGCGCGCACACTCACAGATAGAGACGCGCGCACACTCACAGATAGAGACGCGCGCACACTCACAGATAGAGACTTGCGCACACTCACAGATAGAGATGTGTGCACACTCAGATAGAGACGCGCGCACACTCAGAGACGCACGCACACTCACAGATAGAGACGCGCGCACACTGACTTATAGAGACGCGCGCACACTCACAGATAGATGCGCGCACACCTTCAGATAGAGACGCGTGCACACTCACAGATAGAGACGTGGGCACACTCACAGATAGAGACGCACGCACACTCACAGATAGAGACACGCGCACACTCAGAGACACGCGCACACTCACAGATGGAGACGCGCGCACACTCTCAGATGGAGACACGCGCACACTCACAGATGGAGACACGCGCACACTCACAGATGGAGACACACGCACACTTACAGATGGAGACACGCGCACACTTACAGATGGAGACACGCGCACACTCACAGATGGAGACACATGCACACTCACAGATAGAGACATGCGCACACTCAGATAGATACAAGCGCACACTCGCAGATAGATAGACACACAAACACACACAGATAGAGATACACACACAGATAGATAAACAGACACAGAGATAGATAGATACACACATGCACATATGGACATGCACAGATAGATACACACACGCACATATAGATATACACTCACACAGATAGATACACACACACTCGCACAGAGAGATACACCTGCACACTCACAGATAGAGATGCGCGCGCACTCTCAGACGGAGACGCGCGCACACTCTCAGACGGAGACGCGCGCACACTCTCAGACGGAGACGCGCGCACACTCTCAGACGGAGACGCGCGCACACTCTCAGACGGAGACGCGCGCACACTCTCAGACGGAGACGCGCGCACACTCTCAGAGGGAGACGCGCGCACACTCTCAGACGGAGACGCGCGCACACTCTCAGACGGAGACGCGCGCACACTCTCAGACGGAGACGCGCGCACACTCTCAGACGGAGACGCGCCCACACTCTCAGACGGAGACGCGCCCACACTCTCAGACGGAGACGCGCCCACACTCACAGATAGAGACGCGCGCACACTCACAGATAGAGACGCGTGCACACTCACAGATAGAGACGCGCGCACACTCACAGATAGAGACACACGCACACTCACAGATAGAGACGCGCGTACACTCTCAGATAGAGACGCGCGTACACTCTCAGATAGAGACGCGCGTGCACACTCAGATAGAGACATGCGCACACTCAGATAGAGATGCGCGCACACTCAGACAGAGACATGCGCACACTCACAGATGGATACATGTGCACATGCACGGATAGATACACGCACACACAGAGATAGATACACACACAAGCACACACAGATAGATATACACACAGATAGATAAATACACACAGATGGATACACACACACAGATGGATACACACACGTACAAAGGGACAAGCACAGATAGAAACACACACGCACATATAGATATACACTCACGCAGATAGATACAAACGCACGCTTACACTGATAGATACTCACGCACACTCGCACAGATAGGTACACATGCGCACTCACACAGATAGATACACACGCACACTCACACAGATAGATACACAGGCACACACATACACAAATAGATACAAATGCAAACACGCACACAGATAGATACACACGCACACTCACAGATAGATATACACGCGCACTCACAGATAGATACACACGCGCACTCACAGATAGATACACACGCGCACTCACAGATAGATACACACATGCACACTCACAGATCAATACACACGTGCACACTCACAGATCAATACACGTGCACACTCACAGATCGATACACATGCACACTCACACAAGTAGTTACACACGCACACACACTGATAAATACACACACACAGATAGATACACACACACACATACACAGAGATGCACATGCACACACATACACAAATAGATACAGATGCACACACGCACAGATAGATACACACGCACACTCAGATAGATACACGCGCACTCACAGATAGATATACACATGCGCACTGATAGATACACACGCGCACTAACAGATTGATACACACGCACACTCACAGAGATACACACGCACACTCACAGAGATACACACGCACACTCACAGAGATACACACGCACACTCACAGATAGATACACGCACACTCACAGATAGATACACGCACATAGTCACAGATAGATACACGCGCACAGTCAGATAGAGATGCGCACACACACACAGATAGAGACGCGCACGCACTCACAGATAGAGATGCGCGTACACTCACAGATAGAGACGCGCGCACACTCAGAGACGCGCGCACACTCAGATAGAGACGCGCGCGCACTCAGATAGAGACGCGCGCACACTCAGAGAGAGACGCGCGCACACTCAGAGAGAGACGCGCGCACACTCAGAGAGAGACGCGCGCACACTCAGAGAGAGACGCGCGCACACTCAGAGAGAGACGCGCGCACACTCAGAGAGAGACGCGCGCACACTCAGAGAGAGACGCGCGCACACTCAGAGAGAGACGCGCGCACACTCAGAGAGAGACGCGCGCACACTCACAGATAGAGACACGCGCACACTCAGATAGAGACACGCGCACACTCACAACTAGAGACCCGCGCGCACTCACAGCTAGAGACACGTGCACACTCACAGCTAGAGACACGCGCACACTCACAGATAGAGACATGCACACACTCAGATAGAGACACGCGCACACTCACAGATGAAGACACGCGCACACTCACAGATGGAGACTCGCGCACACTCACAGATGGAGACACACGCACACTTACAGATGGAGACACGCACACTCACAGATGGAGACACATGCACACTCACAGATAGAGACATGCGCACACTCAGATAGATACAAGCGCACACTCGCAGATAGATAGACACACAAACACACACAGATAGAGATACACACACAGATAGATAAACAGACACAGAGATAGATAGATACACACATGCACATATGGACATGCACAGATAGATACACACACGCACGTATAGATATACACTCACACAGATAGATACACACACACACTCGCACAGAGAGATACACCTGCACACTCACAGATAGAGATGCGCGCACACTCTCAGACGGAGACGCGCGCACACTCTCAGACGGAGACGCGCGCACACTCTCAGACGGAGACGCGCGCACACTCTCAGACGGAGACGCGCGCACACTCTCAGACGGAGACGCGCGCACACTCTCAGACGGAGACGCGCGCACACTCTCAGACGGAGACGCGCGCACACTCTCAGACGGAGACGCGCGCACACTCTCAGACGGAGACGCGCGCACACTCTCAGAGGGAGACGCGCGCACACTCTCAGACGGAGACGCGCGCACACTCTCAGACGGAGACGCGCGCACACTCACAGATAGAGACGCGCGCACACTCACAGATAGAGATGCGCGCACACTCACAGAGATGCGCGCACACTCACAGATAGAGACGCGCGCACACTCACAGATAGAGACGTGCGCACACTCAGATAGAGATGCGCGCACACTCAGATAGAGATGCACGCACACTCACAGATAGAGACACGCGCACACTCACAGATGGATACATGTGCACATGCACGGATAGATACACGCACACACACAGAGATAGATACACACACATACACAGATAGGTAACACACACAAGCACACACAGATAGATATACACACAGATAGATAAACACACACAGATGGATACACACACGTACAAAGGGACAAGCACAGATAGAAACACACACGCACATATAGATATACACTCACGCAGATAGATACAAACACATGCTTACACTGATAGATACTCACGCACACTCGCACAGATAGGTACGCATGCACACTCACACAGATAGATACACACGCACACTCACACAGATAGATACACACGCACATACATACACAAATAGATACAGATGCAAACACGCACACAGATAGATACACACGCACACTCAGATAGATACACACGCGCACTCACAGATAGATACATACGCGCACTCACAGATAGATACATACGCGCACTCACAGATAGACACATACGCGCACTCACAGATAGATACACAGGCGCACTCACAGATAGATACACACGCGCACTCACATATAGATACACACGCGCACACTCACAGATAGATACACACGTGCACACTCACAGATCAATACACACGTGCACACTCACAGATCAATACATGTGCACACTCACAGATCGATACACATGCACACTCACACAGGTAGTTACACACGCACACTCACACTGATAGATACACACACACAGATAGATACACACACACACAGATACACACGCACACACATACACAAATAGATACAGATGCACACGCACAGATAGATACACACGCACTCTCACAGATAGATACACACGCACACTCAGATAGATACACACGCGCACTCACAGATAGATATACACACGCGCACTAACAGATAGATACACACGCGCACTCACAGATTGATACACACGCACACTCACAGAGATACACACGCACACTCACAGATAGATACACGCACATAGCCACAGATAGATACACACGCACAGTCAGATAGAGACGTGCACACACACAGAGATGCACGCACACTCACAGAGACGCGCGCACACTCACAGATAGGTACACGCGCACACACAGATTGATACACGTGCACACTCACAGATCGATACACGCGCACACTCACACAGGTAGTTACACACGCACACTCACACTGATAGATACACACGCACACTCACACAGATACATAGACACAGAGATAGATACACACACACAGATAGATACACACACACACAGATGGATACACACACACGCACACACATGCACAAATGGATACAGATGCACACAGGCACAGGTACATACACACGCACACTTACAGATAGATACACACGCACAGATAGATACACACGCACAAACAGATAGATACACACGCACTCACAGATACACACGCACTCACAGATAGATACACACACGCACTCACAGATCGATACACATGCACACTCACACAGGTAGTTACAAACGCACACTCACACTGATAGATACACACACACATACACAGACAGATACACACGCACACACATACACAAATAGATAGATGCAAACACGCACACAGATAGATACACATGCACACTCAGATAGATACACACGCGCACTCACAGATAGATACACACGCGCACTCACAGATAGATACACACGCGCACTCACAGATAGATACACACACACACACACACACACAAATAGATACAGATGCAAACACGCACACAGATAGATACACACGCACACTCAGATAGATACACATGCGCACTCACAGATAGATACACACGCGCACTCACAGATAGATACACACGCGCACTCACAGATAGATACACGCACATAGTCACAGATAGATACACGCACATAGTCACAGATAGATACACGCGCACAGTCAGATAGATACACACGCACACTCACAGATAGACATACACACGCGCACTAACAGATAGATACACACGTGCACTCACAGATTGATACACACGCACACTCACAGATAGATACATGCACATAGTCACAGATAGATACACGCGCACAGTCAGATAGACGCGCACACACACACATAGAGATGCACGCACACTCACAGAGACGCGCGCATCACAGTCACAGATAGAGACACATGCACACACACACAGAGTCAGATACACACTCGTACAGATGGACACGCACAGATAGATACATAGATGCACATATAGATACACACACAGATACACACGCGCACACTCACAGATAGATACACACGCATACACGCACAGATAGATACATATACGCACATATAGATACACACACACAGATAGATACACACGCACACTCACAGATTGATACACGTGCACACTCACAGATCGATACACGCGCACACTCACACAGGTAGTTACACACGCACACTCACACTGATAGATACACACGCACACTCACACAGATACATAGACACAGAGATAGATACACACACACAGATAGATACACACACACAGATGGATACACACACCCGCACACACATGCACAAATAGATACAGATGCACACAGGCACAGGTAGATACACACGCACACTTACAGATAGATACACACGCACAGATAGATGCACACGCACAAACAGATAGATACACACGCACTCACAGATACACACGCACACTCACAGATCGATACACGCGCACACTCACACAGGTAGTTACAAACGCACAGTCACACTGATAGATACACACACACATACACAGACAGATACACACGCACACACATACACAAATAGATAGATGCAAACACGCACACAGATAGATACACATGCACACTCAGATAGATACACACGCGCACTCACAGATAGATACACACGCGCACTCACAGATAGATACACACGCACACACACACACAAATCGATACAGATGCAAACACGCACACAGATAGATACACACGCACACTCAGATAGATACACACGCGCACTCACAGATAGATACACACGCGCACTCACAGATAGATACACACGCGCACTCACAGATAGATACACACGCACACACATACACAAATAGATACAGATGCAAACACGCACACAGATAGATACACACGCGCACTCAGATAGATACACACGCGCACTCACAGATAGATATACACGCGCACTCACAGATAGATACACACGCACACACACACTGATAGATACACACACACACATACACAGACAGATACACACGCACACACATACACAAATAGATACAGATGCACACACGCACAGATAGATACACACGCACACTCACAGATAGATACACACGCACACTCACAGATAGATATACACGCGCACTCACAGATAGATACACACGCACACACTCACAGATAGATACACACGTGCACACTCACAGATCAATACACGTGCACACTCACAGATCGATACACATGCACACTCACACAGGTAGTTACAAACGCACACTCACACTGATAGATACACACACATACACAGACAGATACACACGCACACACATACACAAATAGATAGATGCAAACACGCACACAGATAGATACACATGCACACTCAGATAGATACACACGCGCACTCACAGATAGATACACACGCGCACTCACAGATAGATACACACGCACACACACACTGATAGATACACACACACACACACTGATAGATACACACACACACATACACAGACAGATACACACGCACACACATACACAAATAGATACAGATGCACACACGCACAGATAGATACACACGCACACTCACAGATAGATACACACGCACACTCACAGATAGATATACACGCGCACTCACAGATAGATACACACGCACACACTCACAGATAGATACACACGTGCACACTCACAGATCAATACACGTGCACACTCACAGATCGATACACATGCACACTCACACAGGTAGTTACAAACGCACACTCACACTGATAGATACACACACACATACACAGACAGATACACACGCACACACATACACAAATAGATAGATGCAAACACACACACAGATAGATACACATGCACACTCAGATAGATACACACGCGCACTCACAGATAGATACACACGCGCACTCACAGATAGATACACACGCGCACTCACAGATAGATACACACGCACACACACACTGATAGATACACACACACACACACACACTGATAGATACACACACACACATACACAGACAGATACACACGCACACACATACACAAATAGATACAGATGCACACACGCACAGATAGATACACACGCACACTCACAGATAGATACACACGCACACTCACAGATAGATACACACGCACACTCACAGATAGATATACACATGCGCACTAACAGATAGATACACATGCACACTCACAGATTGATACACACGCACACTCAGAGATACACACGCACACTCACAGATAGATACACGCACATAGTCACAGATAGATACACGCGCACAGTCAGATAGAGACGAGCACACACACATAGAGATGCGCGCACACTCACAGATAGAGACGCGCATCACAGTCACAGATAGAGAGACATGCACACACACAGAAAGATACACATGCACACACACACACAGTCAGATACACACTCGCACAGATGGACACGCACAGATAGATACATATATGCACATATAGATACACACACAAATACACACGCGCACACTCACAGATAGATACACACGCGCACAGATAAATACATATATGCACATATAGATACACACACACAGATAGATACACACGCACACTCACAGATAGATACACACGCGCACACTCACAGATAGATACACGCGCACACACAGATTGATACACGTGCACACACAGATTGATACACGTGCACACTCACAGATTGATACACGCGCACACTCACACAGGTAGTTACACACGCACACTCACACTGATAGATACACATGCACACGCACACTCACACAGATACATAGACACAGAGATAGATACACACACACAGATAGATACACACACACAGATGGATACACACACACGCACAGATAGATACACACGCACACTTACAGATAGATACACACGCACACTCACAGATAGATACACACGCACACTCAGATAGATACACACGCACAGATAGATACACACGCACAAACAGATAGATACACACGCACTCACAGATAGATACACACGCCCACTCACAGATCGATACACGCGCACTCACACAGGTAGTTACACATGCACACTCACACTGATAGATACACACACACAGATAGATACACACACACATACACAGACAGATACACACGCACACACATACACAAATAGATACAGATGCAAACACGCACACAGATACACACGCACACTCAGATAGATACACACGCGCTCTCACAGATAGATACACACGCGCACTCACAGATAGATACACACACGCACTCACAGATAGATATACACGTGCACACTCACAGATAGATACACACGCGCACACTCACAGATCAATACATGTGCACATTCACAGATCGATACACATGCACACTCACACAGGTAGTTACACACGCACACTCACACTGATAGATACACACACACAGATACACACACACATACACAGACAGATACACACGCACACACATACACAAATAGATACAGATGCACACATGCACATAGATACACACGCACACTCAGATAGATACACACGCACACTCAGATAGATACACACGCGCACTCACAGATAGATATACACACGTGCACTAACAGATAGATACACACGTGCACTAACAGATTGATACACACGCACACTCACAGAGATACACACGCACACTCACAGAGATACACACGCACACTCATAGATAGATACACGCACATAGTCACAGATAGATACATGCGCACAGTCAGATAGAGATGCGCACACACACACACAGAGATGCGGGCACACTCACAGATAGAGACGCGCATCACAGTCACAGATAGAGACACATGCACACACACAGATACACATGCACACACACACATAGTCAGATACACACTCGCACAGATGGACACGCACAGATAGATACATATATGCACATATAGATACACACACAGATACACACCCGCACACTCATAGATAGATACACACGCGCACACTCACAGATACATAGGCGCACACTCACAGAGATACATACGCGCACACTCACAGATCGATACACGTGCAGACTCACAGATCGATACACGCGCGCACTCACAGATAGAGACGCGCACGCACTCACAGATAGAGATGCGCACGCACTCACAGATAGAGACGCGCGTACACTCACAGATAGAGACGCGCGTACACTCACAGATAGAGACGCGCGTACACTCACAGATAGAGACGCGCGCACACTCAGATAGAAACGCGCGCACACTCAGATAGAAACGCGCGCACACTCATAGAGACGCGCGCACACTCAGATAGAGACGCGCGCACACTCAGAGACATGCGCACACTCAGACACGCACACACTCAGATAGAGACGCGCGCACACTCAGATAGAGACGCACGCACACTCAGATAGAGACGCGCGCACACTCAGATAGAGACGCACGCACACTCAGATAGAGACACGCGCACACTCAGATAGACACGCACACACTCAGATAGAGACGCGCGCACACTCAGAGACGTGCGCACACTCAGATAGAGACGCGCGCACACTCAGATAGAGACGTGCGCACACTCACAGATAGAGACGCGCGCACACTCAGAGACGCACGCACACTCACAGATAGAGACGCGTGCACACTCACTTATAGAGACGCACGCACACTCACAGATAGATGCGCGCACACCCTCAGATAGAGACGCGTGCACACTCACAGATAGAGACGCGGGCACACTCACAGATAGAGATGCACACACACTCACAGATAGAGACGCGCGCACACTCACAGATAGAGACGCGCGCACACTCACAGATAGAGACGCGCGCACACTCACAGATAGAGACGCGCGCACACTCACAGATAGAGACTTGCGCACACTCACAGATAGAGATGTGTGCACACTCAGATAGAGACGCGCGCACACTCAGAGACGCACGCACACTCACAGATAGAGACGCGCGCACACTGACTTATAGAGACGCGCGCACACTCACAGATAGATGCGCGCACACCTTCAGATAGAGACGCGTGCACACTCACAGATAGAGACGTGGGCACACTCACAGATAGAGACGCACGCACACTCACAGATAGAGACACGCGCACACTCAGAGACACGCGCACACTCACAGATGGAGACGCGCGCACACTCTCAGATGGAGACACGCACACACTCACAGATGGAGACACGCGCACACTCACAGATGGAGACACACGCACACTTACAGATGGAGACACGCGCACACTTACAGATGGAGACACGCGGACACTCACAGATGGAGACACATGCACACTCACAGATAGAGACATGCGCACACTCAGATAGATACAAGCGCACACTCGCAGATAGATAGACACACAAACACACACAGATAGAGATACACACACAGATAGATAAACAGACACAGAGATAGATAGATACACACATGCACATATGGACATGCACAGATAGATACACACACGCACATATAGATATACACTCACACAGATAGATACACACACACTCGCACAGAGAGATACACCTGCACACTCACAGATAGAGATGCGCGCGCACTCTCAGACGGAGACGCGCGCACACTCTCAGACGGAGACGCGCGCACACTCTCAGACGGAGACGCGCGCACACTCTCAGACGGAGACGCGCGCACACTCTCAGAGGGAGACGCGCGCACACTCTCAGACGGAGACGCGCGCACACTCTCAGACGGAGACGCGCGCACACTCTCAGACGGAGACGCGCGCACACTCTCAGACGGAGACGCGCCCACACTCTCAGACGGAGACGCGCCCACACTCTCAGACGGAGACGCGCCCACACTCACAGATAGAGACGCGCGCACACTCACAGATAGAGACGCGTGCACACTCACAGATAGAGACGCGCGCACACTCACAGATAGAGACACACGCACACTCACAGATAGAGACGCGCGTACACTCTCAGATAGAGACGCGCGTACACTCTCAGATAGAGACGCGCGTGCACACTCAGATAGAGACATGCGCACACTCAGATAGAGATGCGCGCACACTCAGACAGAGACATGCGCACACTCACAGATGGATACATGTGCACATGCACGGATAGATACACGCACACACAGAGATAGATACACACACAAGCACACACAGATAGATATACACACAGATAGATAAATACACACAGATGGATACACACACACAGATGGATACACACACGTACAAAGGGACAAGCACAGATAGAAACACACACGCACATATAGATATACACTCACGCAGATAGATACAAACGCACGCTTACACTGATAGATACTCACGCACACTCGCACAGATAGGTACACATGCGCACTCACACAGATAGATACACACGCACACTCACACAGATAGATACACAGGCACACACATACACAAATAGATACAAATGCAAACACGCACACAGATAGATACACACGCACACTCACAGATAGATATACACGCGCACTCACAGATAGATACACACGCGCACTCACAGATAGATACACACGCGCACTCACAGATAGATACACACATGCACACTCACAGATCAATACACACGTGCACACTCACAGATCAATACACGTGCACACTCACAGATCGATACACATGCACACTCACACAAGTAGTTACACACGCACACACACTGATAAATACACACACACAGATAGATACACACACACACATACACAGAGATGCACATGCACACACATACACAAATAGATACAGATGCACACACGCACAGATAGATACACACGCACACTCAGATAGATACACGCGCACTCACAGATAGATATACACATGCGCACTGATAGATACACACGCGCACTAACAGATTGATACACACGCACACTCACAGAGATACACACGCACACTCACAGAGATACACACGCACACTCACAGATAGATACACGCACACTCACAGATAGATACACGCACATAGTCACAGATAGATACACGCGCACAGTCAGATAGAGATGCGCACACACACACAGATAGAGACGCGCACGCACTCACAGATAGAGATGCGCGTACACTCACAGATAGAGACGCGCGCACACTCAGAGACGCGCGCACACTCAGATAGAGACGCGCGCGCACTCAGATAGAGACGCGCGCACACTCAGAGAGAGACGCGCACACACTCAGAGAGAGACGCGCGCACACTCAGAGAGAGACGCGCGCACACTCAGAGAGAGACGCGCGCACACTCAGAGAGAGACGCGCGCACACTCAGAGAGAGACGCGCGCACACTCAGAGAGAGACGCGCGCACACTCAGAGAGAGACGCGCGCACACTCAGAGAGAGACGCGCGCACACTCACAGATAGAGACACGCGCACACTCAGATAGAGACACGCGCACACTCACAACTAGAGACCCGCGCGCACTCACAGCTAGAGACACGTGCACACTCACAGCTAGAGACACGCGCACACTCACAGATAGAGACATGCACACACTCAGATAGAGACACGCGCACACTCACAGATGAAGACACGCGCACACTCACAGAAGGAGACTCGCGCACACTCACAGATGGAGACACACGCACACTTACAGAGGGAGACACGCACACACACAGATGGAGACACATGCACACTCACAGATAGAGACATGCGCACACTCAGATAGATACAAGCGCACACTCGCAGATAGATAGACACACAAACACACACAGATAGAGATACACACACAGATAGATAAACAGACACAGAGATAGATAGATACACACATGCACATATGGACATGCACAGATAGATACACACACGCACGTATAGATATACACTCACACAGATAGATACACACACACACTCGCACAGAGAGATACACCTGCACACTCACAGATAGAGACGCGCGCACACTCTCAGACGGAGACGCGCGCACACTCTCAGACGGAGACGCGCGCACACTCTCAGACGGAGACGCGCGCACACTCTCAGACGGAGACGCGCGCACACTCTCAGACGGAGACGCGCGCACACTCTCAGACGGAGACGCGCGCACACTCTCAGACGGAGACGCGCGCACACTCTCAGAGGGAGACGCGCGCACACTCTCAGACGGAGACGCGCGCACACTCTCAGACGGAGACGCGCGCACACTCACAGAGACGCGCGCACACTCACAGATAGAGACGTGCGCACACTCAGATAGAGATGCGCGCACACTCAGATAGAGATGCACGCACACTCACAGATAGAGACACGCGCACACTCACAGATGGATACATGTGCACATGCACGGATAGATACACGCACACACACAGAGATAGATACACACACATACACAGATAGGTAACACACACAAGCACACACAGATAGATATACACACAGATAGATAAACACACACAGATGGATACACACACGTACAAAGGGACAAGCACAGATAGAAACACACACGCACATATAGATATACACTCACGCAGATAGATACAAACACATGCTTACACTGATAGATACTCACGCACACTCGCACAGATAGGTACGCATGCACACTCACACAGATAGATACACACGCACACTCACACAGATAGATACACACGCACATACATACACAAATAGATACAGATGCAAACACGCACACAGATAGATACACACGCACACTCAGATAGATACACACGCGCACTCACAGATAGATACATACGCGCACTCACAGATAGATACATACGCGCACTCACAGATAGACACATACGCGCACTCACAGATAGATACACAGGCGCACTCACAGATAGATACACACGCGCACTCACAGATAGATACACACGCGCACACTCACAGATAGATACACACGCGCACACTCACAGATAGATACACACGTGCACACTCACAGATCAATACACACGTGCACACTCACAGATCAATACATGTGCACACTCACAGATCGATACACATGCACACTCACACAGGTAGTTACACACGCACACTCACACTGATAGATACACACACACAGATAGATACACACACACACAGATACACACGCACACACATACACAAATAGATACAGATGCACACGCACAGATAGATACACACGCACTCTCACAGATAGATACACACACACACTCACAGATAGATACACACGCACACTCAGATAGATACACACGCGCACTCAGATAGATACACACGCGCACTCACAGATAGATATACACACGCGCACTAACAGATAGATACACACGCGCACTCACAGATTGATACACACGCACACTCACAGAGATACACACGCACACTCACAGATAGATACACGCACATAGCCACAGATAGATACACACGCACAGTCAGATAGAGACGTGCACACACACAGAGATGCACGCACACTCACAGAGACGCGCGCACACTCACAGATAGAGACGCGCATCACAGTCACAGATAGAGACACATGTACACACACAGAAAGATACACATGCACACACACACACAGTCAGATACACACTCGCACAGATGGACACGCACAGATAGATACATATATGCACATATAGATACACACAGATACACAGGCACACTCACAGATAGATACATATGCGCACACTCACAGATCGATACACGTGCAGACTCACAGATCGATACACGCGCAGACTCACAGATCGATACACGCGCACACTCACACATGTAGTTACACACGCACACTCACACTGATAGATACACACACACACAGATAGATACACACACACATGCACAGACAGATACACATGCACACACATACACAAATAGATACAGACGCACACATGCACAGATAGATATACACGCGCACTCACAGATAGATACACACGCGCACTCACAGATAGATACACACGCGCACTCACAGATAGATACACACGCGCACTCACAGATACACACGCGCACTCACAGATACACACGCGCACTCACAGATAGATACACACGCGCACTCACAGATAGATACACACGCGCACTCACAGATAGATACACACGCACACTCAAAGATCGATACACATGCACACTCACACAGGTAGTTACACACGCACACTCTCAGATACACAGGCACACACAGATAGATACACACGCGCACACTCAGACAGATACACATGTGCACACTCACAGACAGATACACACGCACGCACTCACAGACAGATACACACGCACACTCACAGGTCGATACACACGCGCATAGTCACAGATCGATACACACCCAAACTCACAGATACATGCCCACACTCAGATCGATACACGCGCACACTCACAGATAGATACACGCGCACACTCACAGATAGATACACGCGCACACTCACAGATAGATACACGCGCACACTCACAGATAGATACACGCGCACACTCACAAAGATAGCTACACGCACACACTCACAAAGATAGCTACACGCACACACTCACAGATAGATACACATGCACACACACACAGACAGATACAGACACACACGCACAGATAGATACACATAGACAGATACACGCGCACAATCACAGACAGAAACACGCGCACAATCACAGACAGATAAACATGCACACTCATAGATAGAGTCGCGCGCATACTCTCAAATAGAGCCGCGGGCACACTCACAGATAGACACGCGCATCACAGTAACAGATAGAGACACACGCACACTCACAGATAGATACACACACACTCACACAGATAGATACACACACAGACAGATACACGCACACACAGATAGATACATACGCGCACAGATAGATCGACACACGCAGATAGCTACACATGCACTCACAGATAGATACACACGCGCACACTCACAGATCGATACACGCGCACATGCAGGTAGTTACACGCGCACACTCACATTGATAGATACACACACATACACAGATAGATACACACACACACATATACAGACAGATACACACACACACACATACACAGACAGATACACACGCACACACACACACAGATAGATACAGGCGCACACATGCACAGAGATACACACGCACACTCACAGATAGATACACGCGCACAGTCACAGATAGAGGCACAGTCACACTCATAGATAGAGAGGTGCGCACACTCACAGATAGAGGTTCGTGCACATTGACAGATAGAGACGCGCGCACGCTCACAGATAGAGACGCGAGCACGCTCACAGATAGAGACGCGAGCACGCTCACAGATAGAGGCGTGCACGCTCACAGATAGGGATGCGCGTACGCTCACAGATAGAGATGCGCACACGCTCACAGAGACGCGCGCACGGTCACAGATAGAGATGCGCACACACTCACAGATAGAGATGCGCGCACACCTACAGATAGAGACGTGCGTACACTCACAGATAGAGATGCGCGCACTCTCTCAGATAGAGCCGCGGGCACACTCTCAGATAGATACGCGCATCACAATCATAGATAGAGACATACGCACACTTACAGATAGATACACATGCACACTCACACAGATAGAAACATGCGCACACACATAGACAGGTAAACACGCACACACAGATAGATACACACGCGCACAGATGGACACGCACAGATAGATCCACACACGCACATATAGATACACACACAGACAGATAGACACACACACGCACACTCACAGATCGATATACGTGCACACTCACAGATCGATACACGCGCACTCATACAGATAGTTACACACGCACACACACTGATAGATACACACACACAGATACACACGCACACGCAGATAGATACACACGCACACACAGATAGCTCCACACGCGCACACAGATAGATCCACACACGCACATACAGATCCACACACAGATACACATACACACACTCACAGATAGACACACACACGCACACTCACAGATCGATACACACACAGACTCACACAGGTAGTTACACACGCACACTCACACTGATAGATACACACACACAGATACACACACACACACACATACACAGACAGATACACACGCACACACATACACAAATAGATACAGACGCACACACGCACAGATAGATACACACGCACACTCAGATGGATACACACGCACACTCACAGATTCATACACACGCGCACTCACAGATAGATACACACGCGCACTCACAGATAGATACACACGCGCACTCACAGATAGATACACACGCGCACTCACAGATAGATACACACGCGCACTCACAGATAGATACACACGCGCACACTCATAGATCGATACACGTGCACACTCATAGATCGATACACGTGCACACTCACAGTTCGATACACACGCACACTCACACAGGTAGTTACACATGCACACTCACACTGATAGATACACACACACACAGATAGATACACACACAGGTAGATACACGCACACATACACAGACACACATGCACACACATACACAAATAGATACATACGCACACTCACAGATAGATACACGTGCAGTCACAGATAGAGATGCACGCACACTCCCAGATAGAGATGTGCGCACACTCAGATAGAGACACGCGCATGGTCACAGATAGAGATGCGCGCACACTCACAGATAGAGATGCGCGCACACTCACAGATGGAGATGCGCATACGCTCACAGATAGAGATGCGCGCACGCTCACAGACAGAGACGCACGCACAGTCACAGATAGAGACGCGCGCATGGTCACAGATAGAGATGCGCATCACAATCACAAATGAGATGCGCGCACACACAGATAGAGATGCGCGCACACCTACAGATAGAGACGCACGTACACTCACAGATAGAGATGCGTGCACACTCTCAGATAGAGTCGCGGGCACACTCTCAGATAGATACGCGCATCACAATCACAGATAGAGACATACGCACACTCACAGATAGAGACACACACACACTCACAGATAGAGACACACACACACTCACAGATAGAGACACACACACACTCACAGATAGAGACACACGCACACTCACAGATAGAGACATGCACACACTAACAGATAGAGACATGCACACACTAACAGATAGAGACACGCGCACATTCACAGATATATACACACACAAACACACAGATAGATACACACACAAACACACAGATAGATACACACACACAGATAGATACACACACACAGATAAACACACGAACACATAGACACGCACAGATAGATACACACATGCACATATAGATATACACGCACACTTGCACAGATAGATACACACGCACACTCACACAGATACACACGCACACTCACACAGATAGATACAAACAGATAACTACACACCCATACACACACACATAGCTACACACAGACACTCAGACACACGCAGTTAGATACACACGCACACACACAGACAGATAGATACACGTGCACACTCAGATCGATACACGCACACACTCAGCAGGTAGTTACACACGCACACTAACACTGATAGATACACACGCACACACAGATGGATGCACACACACACACATACACAGATACCCACGCACACTCACAGACAGATACACACGCACACTCACAGATAGATACACACGCACACTCACAGCTCGAGACGCGCACGCACACAGTTCGAGACGCGCGCACACAGTTCAAGACATGCGCACGCTCACAGCTCGATACAGGCGCACACTCACAGATCGATACACGTGCACACTCACACAGATAGATACACGCGCACACACACACACGCACAGATACACACACAGACAGATGGACACGCACAGATAGATACACACGCACATATAGATACACACACAGATAGATTCACATGCACACTCACACAGATAGATACACATGCACACTGACAGACAGATACACATGCAGGCACACACACACAGATACACACGTACGCACACACAGACAGATACACTCGCACGCACATACACGTATACAGATAGATACACGCGCACAGATAGATACACACGCACACTCACAGATACACGCGCACACTCACACAAGTAGTTACACACGCACACTAACACTGATAGATACACACACACAGATAGATACACACAGATAGATACACACACACACACACATAGATACACACGCACGCAGATAGATACACACGGACACTCACACACACACACAGATACACACGCACACAGATACACATGCACACACACACACAGATACACATGCACACACACACACACAGACACACACACAGACACACACACACACAGACACACATGCACACACACACACACACACACAGACACTCAGGCACACACGCACACAGATAGATCCACAGACACACTCAGACAGATCGATACACGCGCACACTCAGAATGATACACGCGCACACTCACAGATAGAGAAACGCGCACACTCACAGATAGAGAAACGCGCACACTCACAGATAGAGAAACGTGCACACTCACAGATAGACGCGCGCACACTCACAGATGGAGACGCGTGCACACTCAAAGATAGAGTTGCGCGCACGCTCTGATAGAGACGTGCGCACAGTCACAGATAGTGATGGGCGCACAGTCACAGATAGAGACGCGCCCACACTCACAGATAGATACACGCCCACACACACATAAACAGATAGATACATGCACGCACACACAGATAGATACATACGCACACACACACACAGATACACACACATAGATACACACGCACACTCCCACAGACAGGGACACACGCACGCTCACACAGATAGATACACATGCACACTCACAGATAGAAATGCGCCCACACTCACAGATGGAGACGCGCCCACACTCACAGATGGAGACGCGCCCACACTCACAGATGGAGACGCGCCCACACTCACAGATAGAGACGCGCCCACACTCACAGATAGAGACGCGCCCACACTCACAGATAGAGACGCGCCCACACTCACTGATAGAGACGCGCCCACACTCACTGATAGAGACGCGCCCACACTCACTGATAGAGACGCGCCCACACTCACAGAGACGCGCCCACACTCACAGATAGACGCGCACACACTCAGATAGAGACGCGCACACACTCAGATAGAGACGCGCCCACACTCACAGATGGAGACGCGCCACACTCACAGATAGAGACGCGCCCACACTCACAGATAGAGACGCGCCCACACTCACAGATAGAGACGCGCCCACACTCACAGATACATGCGCACACTCAGATAGATACACGCGCGCACACAGATACACGCGCACACTCACACAGATACACGCGCACACACACACAGATAGATACACATGCACACATAAATACATGCACACAAAGACACAGATAGATACGCACGCACATTCACACAGACAGGTACACACACACGCACATACATATAGATACCCACGCACACAAAAAGATACCCACGCACACACAAAAAGATACACACGCACACACAAAAAGATACCCACGCACACTCACACAGATAGATACACACGTACACTCACACAGATAGATACACACGTACACTCACACAGATAGATACACACGCACACTCACACAGATAGATACACACGCACACACACATATATATACACACACACACTCACACAGATAGATACACACGTACACTCACACAGATAGATACACACGCACACTCACACAGATAGATACACGTGCACACACACACATATAGAATCTCACACACAGATAGATACACACTCACAGAGAAAGACACACGCACACTCATAGATAGATACACACGCATAGGTAGATACACATGCACAGATAGATACACACGCACAGATAGATACACACGCACAGATAGATACACACGCACACTCACAGATACACGCGCACACTCACAGATACACGTGCACACTAACACTGATAAATACACACACACAGATAGATACACACAGATAGATACACACACACACACACACATAGATACACACGCACGCAGATAGATACACACGGACACACATACACACAGATACACACGCACACAGATACACATGCACACACACACACAGATACACATGCACACACACACACAGACACACACACACACAGACACACATGCACACACACACACAGACACTCAGGCACACACACACACAGATAGATCCACAGACACACTCACACAGATCGATACACGCGCACACTCAGAATGATACACGCGCACACTCACAGATAGAGAAACGCGCACACTCACAGATAGAGAAACGTGCACACTCACAGATAGACGCGCGCACACTCACAAATAGAGATGCGTGCACACTCACAGATAGAGACGCGCGCACACTCTGATAGAGACGTGCGCACAGTCACAGATAGTGATGGGCGCACAGTCACAGATAGAGACGCGCCCACACTCACAGATAGATACACACCCACACACACATAAACAGATAGATACATGCACGCACACACAGATAGATACATACGCACACACACACACAGATACACACACATAGATACACATGCACACTCCCACAGACAGGGACACACGCACGCTCACACAGATAGATACACACGCACACTCACAGATAGATACACGTCCACACTCACAGATAGATACGCTCCCACACTCACAGATAGATACGCGCCCACACTCACAGATAGAGACGCGCCCACACTCACAGATAGAGACACGCACACGCTCACAGATAGAGACGCGCGCACGCTCACAGATAGAGACGCGCGCACGCTCACAGATAGAGACGCGCGCACGCTCACAGATAGAGACGTGCGCACACACAGTCGTGCGCACACTCACAGATAGAGACGCGCGCACACTCACAGATAGAGACGCGCGCATACTCACAGATAGAGACGCGCGCACACTCAGATAGTGACGCACGCACACTCAGAGACGCGCGCACACTCACAGATAGAGTCGCGCGCACACTCAGAGACGCGCACACACTCACAGGTAGAGACGCGCGCACAGTCACAGATAGAGACGGGCGCACAGTCACAGATAGAGACGCGCGCACACTCACAGATAGTGATGCACGCACACTCAGAGAGACACGCGCAGACTCACAGAGTCGCGCGCACACTCACAGATAGAGACGCGCGCACAGTCACAGATAGAGACGGGCGCACAGTCACAGATAGAGACGCGCGCACAGTCACAGATAGATACACGCCCACACATAAACAGATAGATACATGCACACACACACAGATAAATACACACGCACACTCACACAGATAGATACACACGCACACTCACACAGATAGATACACACGCACACTCACACAGATAGATACACACGCACACTCACACAGATAGATACACACGCACACTCACACAGATAGATACACACGCACATTCACACAGATAGATACACACACGCAGACAGACTCACACACACAGACAGATACACGCGCATACTCACAGACAGATACACGCGAACACTCACAGACAGATACACGAGCACACTCACAGATAGATACACGTGCACACACACACAGATAGATACACACGCACACGCAAAGATAGATACACACGCACAAAGACACAGATAGATACACACGTACAAACACACAGATAGTTATGCGCACTCACACAGATACACACGCGCACACACATATAGATACACACGCACACTCACACAGATACACATACAGATAGATCCACACACACAGATACACACACACATATAGATACACACACGCACACACATATAGATACACACACACACACAAAAAGATACCCACGCACACACAAAAAGATACCCACGCACACACACACAGATAGATACACACGCACATTCACACAGATAGATACATACGCACACTCACACAGATAGATACACATGCGCACTCACAGATAGATACACACGCACAAACATATAGATACACACGCACATACATATAGATACACACGCACACACACATATAGATACACACGCACACACACATATAGATACACACACACACAGATAGATACACATCCACACTCACAGAGAAATACACACGCACACTCATAGATAGATACACACGTATAGATAGATACACACGCACACTCACAGATACACGCGCACACACACAAGTAGTTACACACGCACACTAATACTGATAGATACACATATATAGAAACACGCACACACATATAGATACACACACACGCACACACATATAGATACACACACGCACGCACACACACAGATAGATACACGCACACAGATAGATACACACATACAGACACACAGATACACACGCACACTCACACAGATACACACGCACATTCACACAGATACACACACACACACACAGACACACACACACAGACACACACACAGTCAGACACACGCACATACTCACAGATACACGCGCACACTCAGATAGGTACACGCGCACACACAGATAGATACACGTGCACACTCAGATACATGCGCACACTCACAGATACACGCGCACACTCACACAGATACACGCGCACACTCACACAGATACACGCGCACACACACACACACAGATAGATACACACGCACAGATAGATACACATGCACAGAGACACAGATACACACGCACAAACACACAGATAGTTACACACGCACACTCACACAGTTACACACGCACACACACATATCGATATACAGACACACTCACACAGATAGATACACGCACACGCTCACAGGTAGATACACGCACACGCTCACAGGTAGATACAGGCGTAAACTCACAGACAGATACACACGCACACTCACAGACAGATACACGCACACTCACAGACAGATATACACGCACTCACAGACAGATACACACGCACACTCACAGACAGATACACGTGCACACTCACAGACAGATACACGTGCACACTCACAGACAGATACACGTGCACACTCACAGATAGATACACGCGCACACTCACAGATACGCGCACACTCACAGATACACGCGCACACACACACAGATAGATACACGCACAAAGACACAGATAGATACACACGCACAAACACACAGATAGTTACACACACGCACACACCCATATAGATACACACGCACATTCACACAGATAGATACACACACAGATAGATCCACACACACACAGATAGATCCACACATGCACACACATATAGATACACACACGCACACACATATAGATACACACGCACACACAAAAAGAAACCCACGCACACTCACACAAAAAGATACCCACGCACACTCACACAAAAAGATACCCACGCACACTCACACAAAATGATACCCACGCACACTCACACAAAATGATACCCACGCACACTCACACAAAATGATACCCACGCACACTCACACAGATAGATACACATGCACACTCACACAGAGATACACACGCACAAACACAGATACACACTCACAAACACACAGATAGATACACACACACACAGATATATACGCACACACATATAGATACACATGCACACACACACATATAGATACACACACACACACACACAGATAGATACAAATCCACACTCAGAGAAATACACACGCACACACATAGATAGATACACATGCATAGATAGATACACACACACAGATAGATACACACGCACACTCACACAGATAGATACACACGCACACTCACACAGATAGATACACATGCACACACACATATAGATACACACAAACACTCACACAGATAGATACACACGCACACACACAGATAGCTACACATCCACACTCACAGAGAAATACACACGCACACTCATAGATAGATACACATGCATAGATAGATACACACACAGATAGATACACACGCACAGATAGATACACATGCACACTCAGATACACGCGCATACTCAGATACACGCGCACACTCACACAAGTAGTTACACACGCACACTAACACTGATAGATACACACACACAGATAGATACACACACACAGACAGACATACACACAGTCAGACAGACACACAGTCAGACAGACACACAGTCAGACAGACACACACGCATACTCACAGACAGATACACGCGCACACTCACAGACAGATACACGCGCACACTGACAGATAGATACATGCGCACACTCACAGACAGATACACGCGCACAAACACATAGATAGATACACACGCACAAACACATAGATAGATACACACGCACACTCACACAGATAGATACACACGCACACACACATATAGATACACACACACACATACATAGATACACACACACAGATAGCTGCATATCCACACTCACAGAAAAATACACATGCACACTCATAGATAGATACACATGCATAGATAGATACACACACACAGATAGATACACACACACAGATAGATACACGTGCACACTCACAAATACACGCGCACACTCACAGATACACACGCACACTCACAGATACACACGCACACTCACAGATACACACACACACTCACAGATACACACGCACACACACACAGATAGATACACACGCACAAAGACAGATAGATACACACGCACAAACACACAGATAGTTACACACACGCACACACCCATATAGATACACACGCACACTCACACAGACAGATACACACACAGATAGATCCACACACACACAGATAGATCCACACATGCACACACATATAGATACACACACGCACACACATATAGATACACATGCACACACAAAAAGAAACCCACGCACACTCACACAAAAAGATACCCACGCACACTCACACAAAATGATACCCACACACACACACAAAATGATACCCACGCACACTCACACAGATAGATACACATGCACACTCACACAGAGATACACACGCACAAACACACAGATACACACGCACAAACACACAGATAGATACACACACACACAGATATATACGCACACACATATAGATACACACGCACACACACACATATAGATACACACACACACACACACAGATAGATACACATCCACACTCAGAGAAATACACACGCACACTCATAGATAGATACACATGCATAGATAGATACACACACACAGATAGATACACACGCACACTCACACAGATAGATACACACGCACACTCACACAGATAGATACACATGCACACACACATATAGATACACACAAACACTCACACAGATAGATACACATGCACACACAGATAGATACACATCCACACTCACAGAGAAATACACACGCACACTCATAGATAGATACACATGCATAGATAGATACACACACAGATAGATACACACGCACAGATAGATACACACGCACAGATAGATACACATGCACACTCACAGATACACGCGCACACTCACACAAGTAGTTACACACGCACACTAACACTGATAGATACACACACACAGATAGATACACACACACAGACACACACACACACACAGTCAGACAGACACACACGCATACTCACAGACAGATACACGCGCATACTCACAGACAGATACACGCGCACACTCACAGACAGATACACGCGCACACTGACAGATAGATACATGCGCACACTCACAGACAGATACACGCGAACAAACACATAGATAGATACACACGCACAAACACATAGATAGATACACACGCACACTCACACAGATAGATACACACGCACACATACATATAGATACACAGACACACACACACACAGATAGCTACACATCCACACTCACAGAGAAATACACATGCACACTCATAGATAGATACACATGCATAGATAGATACACACACACAGATAGATACA